>NC_068384.1:25399105-25415794 GCF_023724105.1 Carassius gibelio | reverse complement strand
TATGGGAACAGATTTGGAGAAATGTAGCATTCCATCACTTGCTCACCAATGGATGCTCTGCAGTGAATGGGTGCCGTCAGAATGAGAGGCCAAACAGCTTATGAAAACATCACAATAATCCACACCACTCTAGTCCAGCAGTTAACGGCTTGAAGTGAAAAGCAACATGTTTCTAAGAAACAAATCCATGTTGTTTCTTAGAAACATGTTGCTTTTCACTTCAAGCCGTTAACTGCTGGACTAGAGTGGTGTGGATTATTGTGATGGTTTTCATAAGCTGTTTGGCCCTCTCATTCTGACGGCACCCATTCACTGCAGAGCATCCATTGGTGAGGCAAGTGAATGCTACATTCTCCAAATCTGTTCCCATAGCAGAACATTTACATCTTGGGTGGTCTGAGGCTGAGAGATTTTTTTTTTTTACTATTAAGTTTAAGATGCCATTAAATTTACAAATTGGCATGTGCAGATTCAGACATTTGAATAGAAAAGACTGTGAAATTGCTACATACTCTAGAGTCTAGACTACAGCAGAAATATGCTTGGTTTGTAAGGGATTTTTGAATGAGTTGTGCTTCATAGTGTACATCCCTATTACCAATGGAAAATGTATATTTTTCTCCATGAAATATGGCGTTTCATGAGCAAGTTTATTTCTTTAAAGAAAAGAAGTTAGACCTAAACCCCAAGCCATAGCAACTGCATAGGCAACACCCTGTCAACCATTCACAAATCCTCGCATCCTACACTGGCTGCCAGCTGCTCTTGATTCACCGGGTTAAAAGTTTTATGTTTTATATTAAATGGCATGCTTGTGTTTCTCAAAGTTTTGTTGTAGATTTTCCAGGAAAGACCTAAATGACAAGTCAAACAACAATTCGTTTGTGGATTGAGAGTGTACTTAATCTTGCATCTTTGAATCTGAGGTTACAGAAACATAATGCTGTGTGCAAGATACTCTCATTTCAAATCAAATCTCTGTGTTCACATGCACAGAAAATCAGCCGTGAAAATGAACAAAGACAAATATTCATTACAGATGCTTCATTTTAATTGTACAGAAACACATGATGGTTTAAAGGCTTTTTGTTAAAATCACACATTTCAGTGATTAGTAATC
Organism: Carassius gibelio; assembly: GCF_023724105.1. NCBI lineage: Eukaryota > Metazoa > Chordata > Actinopteri > Cypriniformes > Cyprinidae > Carassius > Carassius gibelio. The sequence goes on along the minus strand of NC_068384.1, from coordinate 25,414,674 downwards.
AATGACACAGACCGGATGTTGCTCTTGTTTTCATTATCCAAGTCCCCCATGTCATCGAACATGATTTCTTCTGTTGTTTAGGCTTTTAACCGTTTCAGTCTTGAATGTCTCTTGTTCGGTTTGGACATTCAGGAATGTGGGAAAGAAATGTTTCAGTATTGATGCAAAGCCTATTCGCAAGTCTTTCTCTCGTCACACCAAATCCATTAATGCAAACGTATGAAATCCATTGTTTTCAACCAAAGAAACTTTGATGTAAACATGTCCATGATGCACATAACCATAAGACCATTCACAGATATAAAATCATAAATAATATAAAAATAGGTCTTTTACATTAAATTAAAACTAGACTGTGTCACAAGCTTCTCAGGTCCTTGCCATGTGGGTTCAAAAAGTTCAGTATGATTTTCCCATGGATTTCTATTTAATAGCTCACTGGAGCATAAAACATGTACGGCAGACAGTTTGAGCAACAGATCAGTCATGTGACATATCAGGTTCAAATCATTGATAAAATCAGGCCAATCTGTCCTTCATGAAATATGACTCTTCGTATCAACAAATAGTGTAAAAATAGTGACAGAGTGAGAATGAAAATATTTACAAAGATGGATACAACATTTGGCATACAGGGTGAAAAGCGAGAGGAACAATATATATATATTATTTTTATTTTTTTTACATGTGGCTCATGGTATTCAATTTGCCGTGCGAGTCATAAAGATTGTGTTGAATCTTAAAGTTAATTGAAGACTCAAACCACCACAGCGTTTTTATAGTTTTTATAGCCACATGGTTGATTGAACGTTTACTTTTTTGACTTTTTAATCTATCAAATATTGAGTTTGTTCAATAAAAATATATTAATTAGCAAGAATCTGTTAAGTGGCAGACAATATGAAAGGCTTTCCAGGGAAACTGATAAAGCGCAGCTATTGAACACAGCTGAAGGTTTGAAGTGTGTGCATTGAAGAAAATGTACTCAATGTCAAGTTAATCTCTCATTAAAGGAGGGGTGAAATGCTCGTTTTCACTCAATATCCTGTTAATCTTGAGTACCTATAGAGTAGTACTGCATCCTTCATAACTCCAAAAAGTCTTTAGTTTTATTATATTTATAAGAGAAAGATAGTCTGTACTGATTTTTCCCGGAAAAACACGAGCGCCTGGAGGCATGACGTGTGGGCGGAGCTAAAGAATCACGAGCGCGAGTAAGCTTTTGCATTGAGAGCGTTTGGAAGCTGTGACATTACCAGTGTTTGGAATGACGGCATTTAAAAGAACGGCGTTAGGTAACGACGTTATTTTTTCAGTAACGGGGTAATCTAACTAATTACTTTTCCCATCGTTACAACGCCGTTACCATTACTGAAAGTTAAATACGGTGCGTAACTATGCATTGATTTAATAAACTATGCAATCCGAACGCACCCCTGGCTCACACAGCGAGTGTGGGGAGGTGGGTTAATGACGAGATAAGCGATTATGATTAGCTAAGGCAGGAGTCATATGTTTCATGGTAGCCAATCAGAGCCAGAGTTTTTACACACATGCCGGAACGCGCCAGTGCCAGCGGCACCAAACACACACACGCAACAGCACAGATTCGCAGCAGCTGCAGAAATGGCAAGTCAAGAGCAATCCGATGAAAAGTTGGCATTTTCAAGGTGGAGATATAAGCACTACTTCAAATTCATTGTGGTCAAAGGCAAGAACGTGCATGTAATGTGTGACACTAATCTACAAAGCTAGTGGCCCAAAACACTTTTCTTACAAAGATAATACTTGAAGGGCAGGATAAAACTCTTGCTGTCTGTTGACGTGCAATACATATCGAAAGTTATGTACGAACACCTGTGTGTTCTACTCATTTCAACTGACTTGTGAAAACTGCAAAAAAAAAAGAAAAATTATTTGACATATAGCAACTTTTTTTTTTAAGCTGTACATGTGGAAAGTACAGTTTGATGCCAACATCGCATGTTGTTTACTTGATGTGCTTACGCGCCGATAGCTAAGTTAACAACACAGAGATATTTGAAGCAGTTTTACTCACCGCCTGACAAAAACACTTGCACAACTCCGTTGATGCTCTGTAAAAATAAACTCCATCCACTGGTCCCTTAATGCTGTTTTTTGTTTTTTTTGGTAATCTGTGCAGGGTTGTCTTGCCCTGGCAACCAAAAACACACTTCTTTTGTGACAATTCGGTCTCTCTCTCTGATCAGTGAAGTCTGCTGTGCTCTCAGTGCTCTGCTATACTGGAGCGCGCGCTCTTCCGGCAGAAGTGCCTCAGGACCCATATAAGGAAATTCCGCTCCATCTAACGTCACACAGAGCCATACTCGAAAAAAACTTTCCCAAACTTGTGACAAACCGGAAGAGGTATTTTTGGAACAAAAATACCCCTTCAAACGTACAACTTAATATTTTACATTTTGTCCATGTTTAGCATGGGAATCCAACTCTTTAACAGTGTAAAAAACTCAATATGCATGAAATAGCATTTCACCCCCCCCCCCTTTAAAACATCATTCTTAATAAACTGAAATATAGAAAATGTTTATTGCATGTTTAAATGTTTTTTTTTTGTTGTTTTTTTTTATTGCACCTTTTGAAACAATGAGCCACTTTATGCATTAATAGCTTGTATGGAGTTCTCACTAATCCTCTGAATTATTATATATTAGGTGCCAACTTGTGGTTGAGCCAATTATAATATTAAAACCAAAACTTCAAAGAATTGTTCACCCACTAATTTACTCACCCTTATGTCAATCCAAACCCGAATGCTCTTTTTTTGTATATATATGTATGTACAGGTGTTGGTCTTAGTATCTCAGAAAATTAGAATATTGTGAAAAGGCTCAATGTGACGAGTGGGGCGGGGCCGAGACCGGTGGAGTGATTAGAAATGAGTTACACATGCTACACTCACTGGTCTCGAGTCCCACGAAGGAAACAAAAGAGGAAGGACGAGAGAGGACCAGGCCTGGGTTTTATTTATTTATTCATTTTATTTATTTATTTTTGGCCAATCAAAATAAAGCTTTAATAATAAAATAAACACAAACCTCTCTCGTCCTTCACTGTCGTCACTCCTCTTTTGTCTCCTTCAATATTGAAAACACCTGGGGCCACACTCTAATCAGATAATTAAATCAAAACACCTGGAAATGGCTTTAAATGGTCTCAGTCTAGTTCTGTAGGCTACACGATGATGGGGAAGACAGCTGTCTTGACAGTTGTCCAAAAGACGACCATTGACACCTTGCACAAGGAGGGCAAGACACAAAAGGTCAGTGCAAAAGAGGCTGGCTGTTCACAAAGCTCTGTGTCCAAGCACATTAATAGAGAGGCGATGGGAAGGAAAAGATGAGGTAGAAAAAAAAAAAAGTGTACAAGAAATCGGGATAACCGCACCCTGGAGAGGATTGTGAAACAAAACCCATTCAAAAACGTGGGGGAGATTCACAAAGAGTGGACTGCAGCTGGAGTCAGTGCTTCAAGAACCACTACACACAGATGTATGCAAGACATGGGTTTCAGCTTCGCATTCCTTGTGTCAAGCCACTCTTGAACAACAGACAGCGTCAGAAGTGTCTCGCTTCAAAAAGGACTGGACTGCTGCGGAGTGGTCCACGGTTATGTTCTCTGATGAAAGTAAATTTGCCATTTTCTTTGGAAATCAGGGTCCCAGAGTCTGGAGGAAGAGAGGAGAGGCACACAATCCACTTTGCTTGAGGTCCAGTGTAAAGTTTCCGCAGTCAGTGATGGTTTGCAGTGCCATGTCATCTGCTGGTGTTGGTCCACTGTGTTTTCTGTGGTCCAAGGTCAACACAGCCGTATACCAGAAAGTTTTAGAGCACTTCATGCTTCCTGCTGCTGACCAACTTTATGGAGATGCAGATTTCACTTTCCAACAGGACTTGGCACCTGCACACAGTGCCAAAGCTACCAGTACCTGGTTTGAGGACCATTATATTCCTGTTCTTAATTGGCCAGCAAACTCGCCTGACCTTAACCACATAGAAAATCTATGGGGTATTGTGAAGAGGAAGATGTGATATGCCAGACCCAAGAATGCAGAAGAGCTGAAGGCCACTATCAGAGTAACCTGGGCTCTCATAACACCTGAGCAGTGCCACAGACTGATCGACTCCATGCCACACCACATTGCTGCAGTCATTCAGTCAAAAGGAGCACCAACTTTTGAGTGCTGTCCATGCTCATACTTTTCAGTTGGCCAAGATTTCTAAAAATCCTTTCTTTGAATTGGTCTTAAGTTATATTCTAATTTTCTGAGATGCTGAATTTGGGATTTTCCTTAGTTGTCAGTTATAATCATCAACATTAAAATAAATATACATTTGAAATATATCAGTCTGTGTATAATGAATATAATATGCAAGTTTCAGTTTTTGAATGGAATTAGTGTGGAATAAATCACATTTTTTATGATATTCTAATTATATGACCAACACCTGTATTTATATGTATGTGTGTGTGTGTCTATCTCTTTCTCACTCACACACACACACACACACACACACACACACACACACACACACACATATATATAAAATAAATAAAAAATCATTATTTCTGAACTAACCGGCGTCTAGTGTACTACAGTTCTGCTGTAACTTCTTCCACACAGTATAAAAGACTCAAGATTGACAGCCAGTAATTCTAAAAGCATATGAATGGTGCGGTGATGCACTGTTCACTTTCTAATAGAGTTAACTGAAGGGTATTACAGCAGCTTGTCTGAGCTAATTGACACCTTTCCACCTCCCCATGATGCTTTGTCATATGCTGTCAAAGACTCTGTTGAATCAAACTGTGCTGTAACACTCGACGTGAAATCACTGAATGGATCACACAAATATTCCTTTTAACACCTCTTAACAGTGAAAATGAGCTTTTTATTATTGCAGGATGGAAATCAATAATTACGTTTCATATTTTCCTGTTGAGACGATCCTGGCATTTTTAACAAGAAAACAAAAACATAACCTCCCTTTTCTTTACAAGGCAAGTTAAGAAAGAATTGCACCCACGTTTATTTACACGCTGTGTTGTTTTAGCACCCGACTGACCAAAGGAACTATGCAAAATCAAGTAATGTCACAAATGCAACCCGAAAAACAAGCTGTCTGGTGTGATTTTCACAGCGCAAATCTCCATCTTGCAATCTTGGAGTTTGGAGAAGACAATACTTATAATGTTTTTGAAATGTAGAAAGTATGGAGCACATTGAGAAACCTAGCCATTATAATGTTCTTTTGTTTCATTTGATGTATTACTGCCACCATGATGGATGGAAACAAATGGAAACACCTTTAAATTAAAACATTGTGTCAGGCTAATAGGTTCGCCATTTAACAGTTAAAGGAATAGTTCACCCAAAAATGAAATGAAAATTTGCTCACCCTCGGGCCATCCTAGATGTAAATGAATTTGTTTCTTCATGGGAACAGATTTGGAAAAGTGTAGCATTGCATCACTTGCTCAGCAACGGATGCTCTGCAGTGAATGGGTGCCGAACAGCCAAACAGTTGATCATAACATCACAATAATCCACACCACTCCAGTCCATCAATGAACATCTTATGAAGTGAAAACCTGAATGTTTGTAAGAAACACATTTATCATTAAAGGGTCAGTTCACCCCAAAATAAAAATCCTGTCATTAATTACTCCTCTTCATGTGTGTTACGCTGAACGTTTGAGCTTCTGGAAGAGCTCCGTTCTTGTGTGTTATTCAGGTTCAGATGAGCTGCTGCTTATGTACATATACAGAACAATGTTTACATTCAAGTAAAAGTCTATATTAAATCTGTTCATCATAAAAAAAAAAAAAAAAATTATTTACAGAACATTTGAACTAAACCGCTTGATTCATATGGATTAGTTTTCTGATGTCTTTATGAAGTTTTTGAAGCATCAAAGGTGAAGTTTCAAAGGCAGTTAATGGAAGGAAATCTGACAACATTTGGGTCATCAAAAATATATTTATTTGTATTCCAAAGATAGACAAAGGTCTTACGGGTGTGGAACGACATGAGGCTGAATAATTAATAACAGAATTTTCATTTTGGGTGAACTAACCCTTTCAGGCATTTTAACCCTAAACGGTAGATTTTGACCAAAATGTGAGCTCATCAACCATTCTTCCTTCAGTGGAAAGTTCCTTGTCCATTTTTTTTCTCACATCAAAATCCACTGACACATGTTTAAAACTATTTTTGTTTGTAAATGGTGTTAGTACAGTGTTTTGATCATTCGGACGAGACACTTATTCACCGGAAAAAGTGTTATGGATTATGGACTTGTATATGAACCGGAAGCAATGGTTTGATGTTAAAAACGCTTAAGTGATGAATTTGTATATTAAAAACATGCAGCTTTTCACTTCACAAAACAACATTAACTGATGGACTGGAGTGGTGTGGATTACTTGTGTATTATTGCTTGGACTCTCATTCTGACGGCACCCATTCACTGAAGAACATCCATTGCTGAGCAAGTGATGTGATGCTAGATTTCTACAAATCTGCTCTGATAAACAAACAAAAAACTCATCTACATCTTCTATAGGGCTGAAAGTTAAATTGCATCTGCGATTATATAATTGATTAATTATTAATTACTATAACATATCGCCTTTTTTTTATATTGAACCCTCAATTGGCCAGAATGTTTCATGCATTTCCTTTCTGTGAGGAAATGTCCATATTAAGAGATTATGATCAGGATTCCTCATTTCATTAAAAACCACACGCTAAAGAAAAGCAACACAAACATCTACAACAAAACAAACAAAGAGTCTGAAAAGATGTGCTGAACCTCCTGGAGACACGAAGAACGACTTGCAGGAGAAAGCGATATTGCACTGAAGAAGATGTCCTCTCTCCAGATTCACCGTCACTGTTGCTTTTTTCCAGTAGTCTGTACTGACAACAGCTGAATGAATGTCTGGAATTATGATTCCATTTGAGATCCTCCAATAAATGCTGAAAGACCGGTTACACAATGACAATTGGACAGCAAAGATGGAGGTCTTTCTGTTTGCTTTACAGAGGGAAAACAAGAAAGCCAGAAAAGGTGGAGTACTGCCATCCGCCTACCAGATTGCCCTTCTCCAGTTTCAGATAAACCTTGTCTTCTTTGTTGAGGTGCAGCAGGACTCCATTGGTGGCGGCCTCCCGCGTCACATCTTTGTCACCGGCAAAGGCAGAGATCACTGGCTTTCCATTCAGCATTAAATTCACCTGGAAAACAGAGAACATCAAATCATTTATTGCAAAATTCTAAATGACAGTTTTAAAAGTACAAGTTCATAAATTGAGGAAATTGTTGCTTTTTAATTAAAAAAATAAACTTTCAAAAATATGGATATTTTAATTCTAATTTATTAATCAAGAAAAACAAGTGTGTATGTTAATGTAAAAAATGTGAAACTGTTCTTAGCAACTAAAGTATGAGTTTCCTTGTATGAAAAAGCAGTGAAAACTGATTAGAAGTTCCTGCATGACAAATAACAAATTTGATTATTATAATATAATATATTGCAATAATTCATGAGAATATACAGACTATACAGTGTATTGTAATGAACTGAGAACACATTTAAAATGCAATATTTATACAGGCTTCAAATATTACCCAGTCTCCTATTTCTCTAACTCTGTTCATTATGGAACTCAAATAGGAAACTGAATGAATTTGATTAAATATTTTCTTGGTGTGAGAGATATATTCAGTGCTTACTTGTATAGTCTGGCTCTGGTACACTTTAATAACGTGGAAGTTAAAGCTGTAGATTCCTTTCCGGGGACAAAGAAAGACGGATTCCAGTGTGAAATAGTTTCCTATGTTGACAAGAACCTGCAAAAAGTGTAACAAAAAATTAAAATGAAACATCCTATCTTTTTTTTTTTTTCTGTGAAATGTCCGCTTATGATTCAAAAATCTTTAAAAAACATTAGTGTGCGATTACAAAAGAATGCACTCATGCTTACAAGTGGACTTTTAAATATTAATTCTCTGCAGCAGTGCAACAACACTCAGGATTCAACTTTAATCTTTTGATGGCAACATGAACTATAACAAATGTGGGGCAGTCGTGGCCTAATTTTAATTCCAGGGTTTGGGAATGATTTAAATAGCAGCATCATGCCACCTATAAAATTATAATAAAAACAATGCATTTTCTTATATTATTTGTGACCCTGGGAGATTTATATCTGAAAGCATAAAACAACTTTCCATTGATGTTTGGTTTGTTAGGATAGGACAATATTTGGCCAAGATACAACGATTTGAAAATCTAAATATTGAGAAAATCATCTTTAAAGTTGTCCAAATTAAGGTTTTAGCAATGCATATTACTAACCATAAATTAAGTTTTGATATATTTACAGTAGGAAATGTACAAAATATCTTCATGGAACATTATCTTAACTTAATTCCCTTATGATTTTTGGCATAAAAGAAAAATCTAAAATTTTGGCTATTGCTAAAAATATAGCCCAGTGACATAAGACTGGTTTTATGCTCCAGGGCCACATTTTACATGGTCATATTATAATAACACCTTACACTCCACCTATGTCATCTTCCTAGATTTAGCCCAAAAAAAAAAGAAAAAAAAAAAAGTCAAATTACTACTCTGGCAGATATGTAGGACAACTAAACTCAAATCAAATGTTATTAGAGCCAAACGTCCCACGACAGGTTTAAAACGCAGTTCTCAAAAATGATGAAATTTTAGGTTATGTTATGTTATAAAAGCGATTGAAGTAGACATAAAAAAGGAACTATTTATTGTTTTCACCTTGTAGACACAGAGTCGACAGAGTTCGTACATGGACCCTCTGAATGCACAAAGGTACATTTGTACATTGCACTTTCTCTTTTGATCTTTGCTTTATTAAACCTTAAGAAGAACTCAAACAAAAGGGAGAATTCATAGTTCAGCTTTTTGTGAACGATCACAGATATACTCACTAAAAATCTGAGAGCACTTTGAAAATCTTTTTTTTTTTTTTTTTTTTTAGTTTTTTTTTTTTTTAAACCTGAAAAGAAAGTTTTCAATCAAATAAAGTTCTGATGTAAAATGATTCATTTTGTGACCCTGGACCACAAAACCAATCTTTGTATGGTTGTTTTAATTCTGTAATTTCTGACTGCCACACAAACAGCATCATAGGATTAAATCAATATTTACTTGAAGCAAAGTTAAAGATATTAAGTCTTGTTTGTTTTTTTTTTGTTTTTTTTTGTTTTTTGTTTTTTATGGTTAAGCCTAAAACAAGAAAAAAAAATACATATCTTTTGGGGTCAGAAAATTAAACATAATTTAAAAGAAAAAACAAGTTTGTTTTACAACCCTGCATCTGCAGACCTTTTAAGGCTAAAATTTAATTTTGAGCAATTTTAAATAATTTTAAGTCATTTTGCTTCTCAAGTGAATCTTATCTTGATTTAAGAAGGTTTTTTTATTGTGTTTTTTTATTGGAAAACAAGACAAAAATACTGCGAAAGAATAATTTTTTGCAGTGTAAAAACCAGTGTACTGAAGAATAAGATCTAAAATAATGCTGGAAAACAATTTAATGTCAGGTAAAGCTAATTCTAAGACACTAGTTAATTCCATTAAATTCAGCTTCACACTTCAACTGTTATGCTAATAGTATAATTTTCATGTGATGTTTCAGGTATTAAACTAAATATAAGACATGCTTTTACTCTCAGTTTTTGGGACCTTGTTGGATATAATGCATGAATATTTATAGAGCAGCGCTGCAGTGACGCAGGACTCGCTATGTGAAGGTAACAAAGGCTTTGCACATAAACTAGCTGTGATCTTGCACTAGGATTACTCAGCATCCCAAACACTGAGCTTTTTTGTTGGTTCACAAAGCTCTTGGCACATTCACAAGGGCAGATCTCTCTCTCTTTCTCTTTCTCTCAGTCTGTGAGCTCCAAGCAGCCTTTCCCAGCGGCGTCCCGTGAGCAAGAGACATGCCAGTCCATGCCTGTCCCCTTTTTTTTTCTTTTACTTTGTATTTTTCATTTTCCTGCAGGCAAAGCAATGAGAGGAGAATAATGGCTCCTCAAGGGCACAGCTTCCTGTGTATCTCAGCAAAAAGAAACAATTCAATCCCAACCCATCTGTCCAAATCTCTGGGAATTAAAGAAATAGATCATCTTTTGTTCCAAACCCATGTGACTTTCCTTCTTCTGTGGAAAAGAAAAGCAAAATTTAGAATTGTGTACACTGAAGAAAATTCTATTTTAATAAAAAGAATCGCATTTACAGGTGTTTTTTTTTTTTTTTTTTTTTTTTGTCAATTTGACAAGAAACAGCAAGGAGCACATTGAATTAAACGTGAAATTTTGAAGTAGAAAAACTGAAATAGTATTTTTTTTTTCTAAAACATACTCCGATAATCTTCATTCTTTTTATAGTGTATTTGGTTTCTTTTTCCATTACAGTAAATGGAGACTGAGCTTTTTAAGCATTAAAAATGATGCAAAAGCACCATAAGAGTATCGTAAATTTAGTTGTGCGCTATATTTCCAATCTTTTCAAGGCATATGATGGCTTTTTGGAAAAAAACATAACTGATGTATCATTCATCTGACAGTATTTCAAGTGACCAGTGTGAATGAATCACTGAGTTGGGGAGTTGAATTTGAGAAATTGCTAGTAAATTTAAAATCCAATTACAAAGATGCGTCCCTGCGAAGACCTCATCACTTTGACCGGCCCCTGGCTAATCCTGGTTTCATCCCAAGGTTTTTTCTCCATTTCTGTCACCGATGGAGTTTTGTTTAGTTGGGGACACTTGACTGAGTGCACAGACAGTATTGGAAGATGACATCACAGAATCATCAATAAACTGTCTTCAGCTGAAAAATGACTCCGTTATTGTCCCCGTGCATCACTGAAAAACTATTTTCCTGTTTGACACTGTAAAGCTGCTTTGACAATCAGTATCGTATAAAGTGCTATAGAAATAAAGGTGACTTGACAAAGAAATGACAAGCTAAAGCTCTGTTCAGACTACTTGATTTCAGCACGATCTGCTTGATGGGTTTCATTGGGATTCATACATGAAATATTAAATCGTTTCATCTCACGTAGTGTGTCACAGAGGACGACAGCGATCCGCGACCTTTCACAACGTCACTACAGAAAGACTAGAATGTCTCATTTTTAGGGTTCTGTCACATCTGTGACACTGGCCAATAGGAGTACAGAAGAGCCTTCCTACAAGCTTTAAAACAAGCCAAAACCAAAGAGAGACAACGGTATCGGTCCTGCTAGATGGACTCTTACAGTGGAGGAAATGATTGTGGAGCTATGGCAATAAAACTCCTTCAAGGGACTTCCAGAGTGAAAAAATGTCAAATGAAAACTACTTGACCTCAGTTCTCTTACTGGCCTCTTGATTTAATCCAGATTTGTGTCCACGGTCAGGTTTTTTCTCTTTTTAATGCTTTTCTGACGACAACACACTGTTTGCTAGCCATTGTTTGATTACCCTGATGGCACATTCTCAATGACAGTATGCACATCGTTAAAAACCGCAAGAGATGAATGTTTGGGTAGTCTGACCTGTTTCTTGTTCAAGATTTTGAGTCAAAATCACATAATCTGACAATCGACACAAAAACAAAAACAAATTGTGCATTGAAACATTGAATGAAACATCAAATTTTGTACTGAAATAGTATTTTCTTGCATAAAGTACTCCAATAATATAACTTCAAAAATAAATTAATAAATGGGGAGTTTTCAATCATCAAAAAGGATGCAAAAGCACTATGAAAGTATAATAAATGTAGTCATGCACTACACTATACTGTGAATATTTTGAAGGCATACAATACCTTTGTGTGAGGAACAGATCAAACTTTATGTCTGATAATATACTGAGTCTGTGAGTTGAATATGAGAATCGCATCAGTCAGATCAATCAGCCTGATCCATGACATTTAATTGTTTCCCTGGATAAAAAGATCTGATTCAGAAGAATGAATTGTTCACAGATGGACCGCGTGAATAATTAACTTTTCACACTTTCAGTCAGTGAATACCGAAGTACATTTCAATCTGCTCCACACAAAAAGATTTAAAAAAAATTTACAAATTATGTTAGATCACTTTTGTGGTGCTATATCCTTTAGTAGGATGTATATCTCCAGTTCCCTTTCATTTTAATTGCACGGTCTAAATATTTTCCTCTGTGTCAGACAGGTTTGAAACAACAGGAGTGTGCGCAAACGATGAGGAAAAAGTTGTTTCCAAAAATCCCACCTTTTCCTTTTAGGAAATAATTAAATCATGAAACACAAAACATCTCCAGCATAAATTTTAATTAATTTCAAGGATATTGGTAATAAAAGAGTTTAGTTTTCTTCAGGGATGCACATCATGCAGTCTCTGTGTTGGATCTGACCCTGCATAATGACGTTCCTTTATTAACTCTAGCACGTCTTTGACCTAGAAAGCTAACTGAATGAAATCGGATGCATCAAAACATGCAGGGAATAGAAAAATTCACACTTTTTTTTGTATGCTTTTCTAAGCTTATTAAAGTTCTTTTGAAATACATTATGCCATGAATTCAGCAAATGTATGAATGTTTTAAATCACATTTTTTCAGTCATAAAGCTAAAGGCTGAAGTTAAGCATAACGTGTGAATGCATGAGTGTAGTACCAACACTTTCTCCACAAACGGCTAAAAATAAGCAATTCAATAAGAACAAATCCCTGCCCTTTTCAGTCCTGACATTTTGGCTCATCATTAATGACCTATAACACTGGTGTTTCATGCCTGTGTATTTCCATGCACAAATATGTTCATAAAATCCATCCTGAATTTATACAACTGAACTCTTGTGCAAATTATTTATTTTAAATTCATCCCAGCTGATTTATGTTTTCACATTATTCTGTAAACTCAGGTTAATGTCCATATTAAAGTCAAAATAATAATTGACCTAATGCAGTTATCACAGTAATCTAATTTAGACCCTTATTAACTAATGCTAATTCATTATGACCTGCCACAATGATGAAAAATTAACTGATTTATCTAATACGTTTCACTTAAAAATTATAAATTACTGTTATGTGAAGGCAAAAAAATAAGCTTTAAATACTGGGTCAGTGCTGATTTTTACTTACAGTATTTGTTGGTCAAATTAATGATCTATTTGGTACTTTTTTATATATTTTTGCTTTTATTTATTTATTCACAAGTGTCTTTTACTTTGCTGATGAGCCTATAATAGGTTGTTTAATGACATTGTGACAACTTACCCCATATAGTGTGACAACATACTGTTTTGTCAAAAGGTCTTTTTTTATTAAAAAAAAAATGTTTGTAGTTAAAACTGTAATGTGTGCAAGCATACATAAATTGACTTTTAAAATGCCTGATAAAAATGTATTACGTGTAACCCGAAACTATTTGTCTAAACCACGAGCTTCACCCAAGTTAGACGGTCTCCGAAGTCAAAATCTATTCAAAATATTATTTATTTCAATATAATTTGCATAAAACATACAAATCAGCCGTACCTGGTCAAAATATATGATTCTCGTTTTATTGCTCATCTCCGAGGGCTCGTGGTTGTTGCTCCTCACCGCGGAGAAAGCCACTTTGGAGTTGGCGGCGCGCACGGAGATGCCGAGCGGCGAGGACGAGCTCTTCCAGTCGGCGGGGTTCGAGTCACAAACCACCAGACATTTGCCCTCCAGGACGATGGGTTCCGTGTCATTCTGAGCCAAAACGAGCTCCCACATGACGGCCAGGCAGAACAACAGAGCCACGCAGTCGACACGCGCATTATTAAAGCGCTTCACAGACACCATGATGAACGATCTCCAGCGCAGCCAAAATCCAAACGGGTCTCTTCACTTCGCTTCTGCTCCGTGTTTGTGCTCGTTTACGCCAAACATCGGTCCGGACACCAGCTGCTCATTTACAAATCAACAAACGCGCGTAGGTGGAAGCACCAACTTTATGTCTATATTCATTTTTTTTAATTGTTTGACTTATTTCCTTAAGATTTTGATAGTTTTCAACTCCGGAGGATCGGTCGTGCGAGGTTTGGAGAGTTGCGGGTTCACCGTAGGTTCCTGGCGACTCCGCGTAAAATCCGCTCAGTGCGCACTTGGATAATTACCCACAATGCCTGCGCAACAGACAGATTTTGTCCATAGTAGTTTTACGCCATAAAACTAAGCACGTAAACTAAAGCGAAACTATAATGACCCTCTTCGCACGTCTGTGAAGGTTCCTCTCGGTCTCTCTCTCGACCAAAAGACACTTTCACGAGCGCGCGCACACCCTTAAAGGCACAACTAAAAATAATATATCAAAAAACCTCAACAACAGTGTTATATATTTTGCTGACTTGTGTAATTACATTATCGCAAATGTTTCGAAGAGAGTTTAAATACAGAGAAATAAGCGATTTTAACTAGTGGCATGGACCACTATGACGTCATACCCCCATTCGATTTCCGGTTTTGTTTTGTAAAAAACATGGAAACACCAAAGACGCTTTAATATGTTGTGCGTTTTAATAGAAGGGTTATGACCGCACAGAGTAGTATTATAACCAAACTTTCTAAAACATAGCTATACACAAGACCAGAAGGAGCAGAAGCGATCGACTGAGGCATAATAAAAGCTCCGCTGCTTTTGAGCCCTGTGTCATTAATAATATACATATATGCTAATAATTGTTATTAATATATTAATTACAAATATTAAGAATAAATAATATGAATTTTATGATTTATATAAATATATAAATAATATTATAAATGAATAAATAAAAAACAATTAACACTTTATTAACACACACACACACACACACACACACACACACACACACACACACACACACACATATATATATATATATATATATATATATATATATATATATATATATATATATATATATATATATATATATAGATATTAATCACAAAATTATTATTAATGAAAATATTAATAACAATTATAAATAATATATGTATGAATACATTGCCAAATTGTATACATATATAAATAATATCATTTATATATTAATATCGGAATATTGGACCAAACCAAAACATGCATAAATATGTAAAATAAAAAAATGAAAAAATATAAAACTGAGTGAACTTATAAGAGGGACAAGCAATTTATGTGCTATATAATGGAGCCTTGAAATGTTTCAGTATTTGGCTTTATGTGTTTGGCTCTGCTTTATGCATCTTAAGTTGGAGTCATGAATGTTATTTGCTCTAATGCTGGACTATTAAGCAATGCAATTCTGTCAATGTGTTTTGTTTTGTTTTTTGACTGGACATTGTGATTATATGAGTTTATAAATGAATTGCTCTCATCAGGACTCAATCGATAAATGCAGGATCATGCAATCAAGATCCAGGAATGAAGTTCAGATTCAGAAGTTCAGACGTCAATGAAAAATGTGTGATACACTTTGTACTCACCTCAGTTCGTTGATTTTAAGCTCTCTA
>NC_068384.1:25373153-25396105 GCF_023724105.1 Carassius gibelio | reverse complement strand
CATTTCAACTGACTTGTGAAAACTGAAAAAAAAAAAAAAAAAAGTACAAATTCTCTGACATGTAGCAACTTTCTTTTTTCTTTTTTTACAGTAACGCAAATAGTTACTTTCCCTGGTAACGAGTTACTTTTGTTATAGAGTAATTCAGTTACTAACTCAGTTACTTTTTGGAACAAGTAGTGAGTAACTATAACTAATTACTTTTTTAAAGTAACGTTCCCAACAGTGTTGATAGCTGATTTTGCAGCTTACCGCCAAGCATTTGTGCTTAGGGCACCCAAATGGCTAGCGCCGGCCCTGATCCCTTATTATTTTAGTTAAGATAAGGCAAAGTTTGTTTATATAACACATTTCACACAATGGTAATTCAAAGTGCTTTATATAAAATGAATTAAAATAAGCATTAAAAAATAAAACAAATCTATCAACAGTAAAAATAAAAAAAATGGTGTGAAGGTCTGTCTAGCTGTGCATGGTTCCATAATGAAACCATAAAGACTATTTTTTTCGAAATGCTATATTGAATTTCAATTTTCGACTCCTTCCACAAACACTCAGATTTTCTGTATTGTCTTTTGATGCTGCCTTCTGCTGTTTATTGTACTATTTCTATTAGTTCTCACAATTTGTAAATGAATTTATTTTTAAAGAAAATGCCATTATATTTTTTAAGAAAGATGTCCCTTAACTTAAAAAAAAAAAAAAAAAAAAAATATATATATATATATATATATATATATATATATATATATATATATATATATATATATATATATATATATATATATATATAACTTTCAAGTTGCTTCTGTATAACACATAATTTCATTTCAGAATTGCATGTATTGTAACCCTCTTAGAATTATTATATTATATTGTTTTTTATGCTTATGAATGTTGTGTTTGTTTAAATGGCATGACAGATTGCCTGGATTTTTTTCTCAGTGTAATCTCAATCAGAATTAAAACCTCTTCAACTCTGCAGACCAGGTACCGGGTCCTAAATGTTTGTGTTTCATTTGCAACGCCTTCCTTATATGGTATCAGGCCATATATGGGTTCATTTGAAAGCTTAGAGTGTTTTCTTTACAAAGAATACCATTAATTGGGGTTTTATGATACATAAAGTAGTCAAATTAAGCTAAGAAATATATTTCTCCCCCCCCCATAAATTTCCGTCTTACGATTGCAAATAATTTTTCAGAAGAATGTGTATTTAAAATATTTTTCACAAAACAGTCAAGTCATATATCACAAGAAAGCTCTCATTCTCAGGAATCTGATGATGTAGATGTCATTTTATTGTGTGACAATCACAGATCGAATGATCTTCAACAGAATCGCGATGTAACATTTCTCACCTCATTGCAAATTATTGTTTATCCATCTTAGCACCGCTAAACAGCCACACATACCCCCGATGGGAAATTTAGTTTTTGGCTGCTTCTAAACAAAGACCACGCGAGGGGGAACTACAAACGGGCGAATCGCCGCATTAACCATGCATAATATTCATAAAACAAGTTATGGATGACCACCGTCGCCGTGGAGAGGTCAGGACGCTCATCTGGTAAGCGTATACGCGTGCTACTTGCTTTTATACATTTGATTCTTTATTCTGAGGCCTGGAAGCTCCGCTAGCAATAAGCTAATCTGTGTATTTTCAATATTGTACAGTATTTGACCGCATCTCAGTGAAGGTACAGTAAACAGTACAGTACTGGGGGAATAAACATAAATTAGTTTGTTGACGCTCCGAAGTTCGCGTGCAAGCTTCGGGGAGCGGATTTAGCGCTGAATCTGAATCAAAACAAACAGAAACGCTGGTAAATATTAAATATTATATTTGAATGAGACAGGTGAGATCTCCCAATCTTTATACCATACAGAATAGACATAAATGAAATGATATGAAGCTGGAGATTGTGGATTCTATTTTAGATTTTTATAGACCAGATATTTTTTATAATTTTATGCATGTTGCTATTGTGTAATTTGACTTATTCTCTTTCAAAGACTGTTCAGAAAATACACACACAAAAAAATCACATTGTATTGAGATGGTTCATCATATGTGAAACAAGATAAATAATACTATTTGTCACAAACTAATAAAAAATAAAATAATATACAGAGATCACATTATTCCATACTGCAAGTGTGCAAAAGATGACTTCATACTTATTTAGACTGAAATTTTATACAAAAATGGTATTATTCCTTCCTTCAGTTGGAATAGAATAACTTTTGCATAGATTAGGATAGAAATAAAAAATTTTCCTCTACTAGCTGACATGTGCTAGAAAAACATGACATTGGTCTGAAGTTGCTAGGCCCTTCATTGCCTGGGCTATACCATTTCAAACTTCAGTTTACACAAATAAAATAAAAAAGCGCCTTGTTTTTTTCCCTATTTATTATAATACAGACAGCATATATTGTCATTTTTATCAATTTGATTGTGAATTATTGATTAAAAGATGGCAGCGAACAAGTATGAGACCTGCTAGACATCCCTTCCTCCCTAACAACACTCGTTGATACAACAGCCCTATGACAATGGCCAGAGGAGCTAATAGAAACAAACACGCACACATGCACAAACAAAGAGAAAGGGCAGGCCTCAGGCCATGATGGACTTGCACTGAGGCAGAGGTCGATTGTGGCTCAGATGAAAGGCTCATCGAGGTCTGTGATGATGCTAAGCTATTCTGATAAGTGTAAACCTGATTGAAAAGTACCACTTCACCACACTCCAAAATAAACAGAGAATCAAGCAACAAACTTCACTTTCATTTGAGACAGAACAATTATTTACTGCAGGAAATTGATGATTATTTTATACAACAATGGTGCTGTAAAACACAATGATAAATAATCAGTTCTTTTTCGGAGTGTACTCAAGTCTATCTGTCCAAAAAAGCAAACCTTGAGACTTTCAATGGTTGAAAACCTTTCATTCAGCTGCTCATAATCCAACCTGAATAAATAAAATATACTGTACAGAACATGAAAATAGAGACACCGGCAACCATAGTCCAATGTTTACTGTGAGCCAGAGCACCTGACATCTTGGCAAAAAAAAAAAAAAAAGTGCTGGCTAATGCTAAATGCAAATACAGTAAGATTGTTATTCACACCGGCGCTAATGATATTTGACTGTTCCAGTCAGAGATCACTAAAAACAACATAAAAGTGGTGTGTGAACTTGCAAGTATGATGTCAGACACTTTAATACGATCTGGTCCCCTCCCTGCTCACCATGGTGATGATACACAACAGACTATCATTACTCATTTGCTGGATATCTAAGTGGTTCCTGCAGAATAAAATAGGTTTAATAGACAATCGAATGAGTTTTTGGGGCAGAACTGACCTGTTGAAAAGAGAAGGAAGTAGACAGAATGGCTAAACTGACCATCTGTTAGCCATCTCATGCCACAGAATTCAGTAAACTGTCAGCACATAGGGACTCTTTCAACTAGATATCACAAAATAGAGACTGTGTCTGTTCCCCGAACTAGAAAATATAAGAACAAAGCCCAAACCAATTTAAGAGTAACAATTTAATTGATGTTCAACAAATAATAATATTAAAAAAACATATGTCATACGGATAAACAAATGATAAAGCTTGGCTTATGGAGTATCATGTCCCTTTCTACAAAACCACTTTTTGTAAATGATATGATCACTGTTCATAACCTAGATGTGCTCTGTTTGACAGAAACCTGGCTAAAACTTGATGATTAAATTCTTTTAAATGAGTCCCCCCCCCCCCCCCCCAAGATTACTGTTATAATTATGAGCGACATCCAAAAGGCAAAAGGGGAGGTGTTGCTTCAGTTTATAACAATATATTCTATATTTCTCAGAGGACAGGCTTCAAGTATAACTCATTTGAAGTAATGGTGCTTCATATAACATTATCCAGAGAAACATGTTAATGATAAATCCCCTGTGATGTTTGTACTGGCTACTGTATACAGGCACCGTACAGACTTTATTAAATAATATGCTGATTTTATATCCGAAATAGTGCTGCCTGCAGATACATTTTTAATTGTTGGTGATTTTAATATCCATGATGATAATGAAAAAGATGCAATAAGATCAGCATTCATATGCATTCTGAACTCTATTGGGGTTAGACAACACGTCTACTCATTGTCAAAATAATACTCTAGATTTTATACTGTCACATGGAATTGATGTGGATGGTGTTGAAATTATTCATCCAAGCAATGATATCTCAGATCAATATTTAGTCTTGTGCTAAAATCCTTTAACGGATTTGGATATTAAAAACTTCATATAGTCAAGTCAAGTCACATTTATTTATATAGTGCTTTAAACAAAAAAGATTGTGCCAAAGCAACTGAACGACATTATTTAGGAAAACAGTGTGTCAATAATGCAAAATGACAGTTCATCATTGAATTCAGTGATGTCATCATCTCAGTTCAGTTTAAATAATTTCTGTGCAATCATTTGCAATCTAGTCAATGATATCACTGTAAATGAAGTGTCCATAAACAAGCCAATAAGCAAGCCAGAGGCGACAGCGGCAAGGAACCAAAACTCCATCGGTGACAGAATGGAGATTAAACCTTGGGAGAAACCAGGCTCAGTTGGGGGGCCAGTTCTCCTCTGACCAGACGAAACCAGTAGTTCACTTCCAGGCTGCAGCAAAGTCAGATTGTGCAAAAGAATCCTGTTTCCTGTGGTCTTGACCTGGTGGTCGTCTGAGACAAGGTCTTTACAGGGGATCTGTATCTGGGGCTCTAGTTGTCCTGGTCTCCACTGTCTTTCAGGACTGTAGAGGTCCTTTCTAGGTGCTGATCCACCATCTGGTCTGGATACGTACTGGATCCAGGTGACTGCAGTGACTCTCTTATCTGGATACAGACTGGATCTGGTGGCCACGGTGACCTCGGAACAAGAGAGAAACAGACAAATATTAGTGCCATTGTTCTAGTGATGTAGCAAGTACATTGGGTGTTATGGGAAGTGTTTCTGGTTCCGGTTTACCAAATTAATGCAGCCTAAAAATCCTTTAACGGATTTGGATATTAAAAAGATATTAGTATGTAATGTGTAAGCCAGGTTAAAGAGATGGGTCTTTAATCTAGATTTAAACTGCAAGAGTGTGTCTGCCTCCCGAACAATTTTAGGTAGGTTATTCCAGAGTTCACGAGCCAAATAAGAAAAGGATTTGCTGCCCACAATTGATTTTGATATTCTAGATATCATCAAATTGCCTGAGTTTTGTGAACGTAGCGGACGTAGAGGATTATGATGTAAAATGAGCTCATTCAAATACTGAGGTGCTAAACCATTCAAGGCTTTATAAGTAATAAACAATATTTTAAAATCTATACAAAGTTTGATAGGGAGCCGGTGCAGTGTTGACAGGACTGGGCTAATATGGTCATACTTCCTGGTTCTAGTAAGAACTCTTGTTGCTGCATTTTGGACTAGCTGTAGTTTGTTTACTAAGCGTGCAGAACAACCACCCAATAAAGCATTACAATAATCTAACCTTGAGGTCATAAATGCATGGATTAACATTTCTGCATTTGACATTGAGAGCATAAGCCGTAATTTAGATATATTTTTGAGATGGAAAAATGCAGTTTTACAAATGCTAGAAACGTGGCTTTCTAAGGAAAGATTGCGATCAAAACGCACACCTAGGTTCCTAACTGATGACGAAGAATTGACAGAGCAGCCATCAAGTCTTAGATGGTGTTCTAGGTTATTAAATGCAGAGATTTTAGGTCTTATAATTAACACCTCTGTTTTTTTTCAGAATTTAGCAGCAAGAAATTACTCTTCATCGACTATGCATTCCATTAGTTTTTCAAATTGGTGTGTTTCACCGGGCTGCGAGGAAATATAGAGCTGAGTATCATCAGCATAACAGTGAAAGCTAACACCATGTTTCCTGATGATATCTCCCAAGGGTAACATATAAAGCATGAAGAGTAGTGGCCCTAGTACTGAGCCTAGAGGTACTCCATACTGCACTTGTGATCAATATGATACCTTTTCATTCACTGCTACGAACTGATGGTGGTCATATAAGTAAGATTTAAACCATGCTAATGCACTTCCATTAATGCCAACAACGTGTTCAAGTCCATGCAAAAGAATGTGGTCAATTGTGTCAAACACAGTACTAAGATCCAATAGAACTAATAGAGAGATACAACCACGATCAGATGATAAGAGCAGATCATTTGTAACTCTAAGGAGAGCAGTCTCAGTACTATGATACGGTCTAAATCCTGACTTGAAATCCTCACATATACCATTTTTCTCTAAGAAGGAATAATTGTGAGGATACCACCTTTTCTAGTGTCTTGGACAGAAAAGGGAGATTCAAGATTGGTCTATAATTAACTAGTTATTTGGGGTCAAGTTGTGTTTTTTTGATAAGAGGCTTAACCTATTAGCCGGAACCCCACATTATGGGACTCACAGCTGAAAGTGCTCTACCAAACTTATAATTGTAACAGTTTCCTACTTCAGTGTGTTACAAACAGAATTTTGGTGTCTTTGAAAAGAAGACCCTTTGGGCTTTACTTTTTATCAACCAGATTTGATAATGCTCAAAAATATTAAAAGTCATATACACTGAAGTGCCTTGAATTTTTTTTTACCACACTTAATTTTTATTTTTTTTTTGTTATAAAAATGCATGAAATGAGTCCAGGAGCAATGTAGAAAAGTAATGGGTTGAAAGCCACATGTCTCATGAGTTTCTATTTCAAATCTGAATAAAAAATCAGACTCCTGCATATATTTTTCTGAGACTATGTCTAGACCCCCACCCCCCAAATATAAGAAAATATATTTCCCAATAGTATTGAAGGCTTCTACAAAATATTTAGTCAGTAAACATACCACTGCATAGTCTTTTCACTTATAAAACACTAGACAGAAACTTAGACATCACATAAGTGATTTATTTGAGCACTAGAAAAATAAAATAAGAATAATTTGAGTACGAAAAATAAGAATAATAAGAAAAATAAAAAAAGATTTAACTTTGTTTGCCAATTAAAGAAAATCCTGAGATTGCTAGAAATGCAGTATTTACAATGAATTACGATGCAAATAATTGCTGATTTGCTGATGGCCACTTATATAGAAGGTAATAACACAAATGTGCCAAAGTAAATAATCCACTCTCTCTATTCATATAGACACGTTCTCTTTGATAGCCATGATCATACAGTAATAGCGAGCTGATTTGGGCTCAACAGATGGTAATCATGCAGATACATTCACATTCAACATAAAACACACTCTCACATTTATAAAAACTGTTGAAAAAAAAAAAAAAAAAAAAAGGCGATTACTATAAGTTCCGCCTCCATCAGCTGACAGGTGTGTCAGAGGGCGTCACGACGGAGTGCCAAATTCAAATAAACTATCTTTCGTCTATCTTTCATTCATTCTTTTTTCCGGTGGATCGCCTCATTCTGTTTGTGACACTGTACGCTGCAAAATCATGCTGTTTTTTTACTACCAAGACACAGTTTCCGACCGTGAGTTATTTCAAAACGGACGCAAACAGTTCTATCGCTGAAGAACTGAAACGTAAACAAAGGAATTATGATCCATATTACAACATTATTGCTTAGTTGGACTAAACGTGCTTCATGAGATGTCCTTCAGTGGACCCTTAGCTGTGGATGTGATTATGACTCGTAATTACGACGGATCTGGTATGTACAGTGTTTCCATCGCTCATGTTTGTATGTGTACTGCTTACACAAGTGTAGCAAATACAGTCTTTATAAGCTTTCCATTGAAAAATAGCAATCTGTCGTCGATGCTTGAGGCTTAGATTTTTATAATGATACATAATTTGTCAAGATTAAATATGCCCCGTTTCATTTAATATATTAATAAACACTGACCCGTGCAAGTTGAGAGGCTTTCAGGACGAGGGCATCGGGGTGCAGGCTAAGAGGATAATAACAGCCAGTTTGAAGGTTTCGGGGACATATCCTAATGACAATGAGGAATTAATAATAGTCAGAAGAGGATCTATGACTTCTGGAAGTTTTAGGAGCTTAGATGGTACAGGGTCTAACATACATGTTGTTGGTTTAGATGATTTAACAATTTTATACAATTCTTTCTCTCCTATAGTAGAGAATGAGTGGAACTATAGTTGAAACGACTGGTGAAAGGAGTGGCAGGAATCAAGTGCGAGTAAATAGATATTTAATATAATGAAGTACACACAGTACATGAAGATGGAAACACAGGTGATACATGGCTGGGGATACACAGTCCGAGAAGATGCAGGTGAGTGGAGGATCCGAAGTGCGGTGATGAGTTGGCAGCAGGAGAGGGTGACACAGGAACTGCAGGGCAGCGAGCCGAGAGGTAAGTGAGGATCCAATGGTGAGATGCGATGAGTGGACGGGGTTCCAAGGAGAAACGGACATCCAATCACAGAAACAACAAAGAGAGTAGAACATGAGACGAGGAACTGGAAACAACACTCTGACAAACACAAGACGCTAGAAAGGGCAATATATAGGGAGGAGTAATGAGTGACAGCTGTTGCTGATGACAATTAGCGGAGACACCCACAAGCAACAATCAGTGCTGATGCATAACACACAGACTTCACCCACATAGTGAGATCATGGTTTACCAACCGTGACAATAGTGCACTGTCTGATGCGATACTGTAGCTGATGACTGAATGGTTAAAATTTTATCTCTAATAGTATTGATTTTAGAAGTAAAGTAGTTCATAAAGTCATTACTGCTGTGATGTTGGGAAATGTGAGCACTTGTTGAGGCTTTATTTTCAGTAATTTAGCCATTGTATTGAATAAATACCTGGGGTTATGTCTGTTTTCTTCTAAAAGAGAAGAAAAGTAATCGGATCTAGCAGTTTTTAATGCTTTTCTGTAGGATAGGTTACTTTCCCGCCAAGCAATACGAAATACCTCTAGTTTTGTTTTCCTCCAGCTGCGCTCAATTTTTCGGCTGCTCTCTTTAGGGTGCGAGTATGCTCATTATACCATGGTGTCATACTGGTTTCCTTGACCTTCCTTAAGCGTAAAGGAGCAACTGTCAGGATCCTGCCCTGACCGTCTTGTCTGTCCTATCTTTGTTTAATGTGTCTCTGTTCATTTTTTGCCTGAGCACATGGTTGTGTCTTTGTTTATGTTGGCCGTGTGCTCCCCTTGTCCTGCCTCCTCATTTCTAATCACCACTCCCCCTTGTTTAGTCCTTTGTTTGTCTAATTGTTCACCTGATCCTTATGTGCTCTGCTCCCTTTATGTTGTGCTCATTTGTATTTAAAATGCTAGAAAAGAGAGTCCATAGTTTCTGTTACATCATCAAGTTGTTCTGAGGTTTTGGATATGCTAAGGAATTTGGATACATCAGGAAGATAACTTAAAAAGCAGTCTTTTGTGGTAGAAGTGATGGTTCTTCCATACTTGTAACAAGAAGTAGAATTTACAGTTTTGGCTATATGCAGTTTGCACAAAACTATATAATGATCTGAGATATCGTCACTTGGCTGCATAATTTCAGCAATACAAACAACAATTCCATGTGACAGTATTAAATCTAGAGTATGATTTCGACAATGTTTCGTTCGAAACATGTTGTCTAAACCCAATAGGGTTCAGAATGTCTATAAATGCTGATCCCAATTCATATTTTTCATTATCAACATGAATATTTAAAATCACCAACTATTAAAACTATCTGCAGCCAGGACTAACTCGGATGTAAAATCACCAAACTCTTTAATAAGGTCTGTATGGTGCTCTGGTGGCCTGTATACAGTAGCCAGTACAAACATAACAGGGGATTTATCATTAACATTTGTTTCTCTTGATAATGTTATATGAAGCACCATTACTTCAAACGAGTTATACTTGAAGCCTGCCCTCTGAGAAATCCTGAAAATGTTGTTATAAATTGACGCAACTCCTCCCCCTTTGCCTTTTAGATGCGGCTCGTGTTTATAAAAGTAATCTTGGGGGTGGACTCATTTAAAATAATGTAATCATCCGGTTTTAGCCAGGTTTCTGTCAAACAGAGCACATCTATATTATGATCAGTTATCATATTATTTACAAAAAGTGTTTTCGTAGAAAGGGATCTGATATTCAATAAGCCAAGCTTTATCATTTGTTTATCCGTATTGCATCTGTTTTTTATTTGTTGAACCTCAATTAAATTGTTAATCTTAACTTGGTTTGGACGTTTTTTTGTATTTTCTAGTTCGGGGAACAGACACTGTCTCTATAGTGTGATATCTAGGTAAAAGAGTTTCTATGTGCTGAGAATTAACTGACCTCTTTATCGTGAGACAGCTAGCAAACGGTCGGTTTAGCCAGTCTGTCTGCTTCCTGACCTGGGCCCCAGTTAGTCAAGTATAAACTCTAAGCCTATTTGCCATATTTTGCCTAGAGAGAAGAGCGGCGCCACCTCAGGAGGGATGAAGACCATCTCTTTTGAACAGGTCAGGTCTGCCCCAAAAGATCGTACAATTGTCTGTTAAACATATGTTATTCTGTGGGCACCACTTAGACATCCAGCCATTGAGTGATGACAATCTGCTATGCATCTCGTCACCACGGTAAGCAGGGAGGGGACCAGAGCATATTACAGTGTCTGACATCATGCTTGCAAGTTCACACACCTCTTTAATGTTATTTTTAGTGATCTCCGACTGGCGAAGTCGAACATCATTAGCGCCGGCATGAATAACAATCTTACTGTATTTACGTTTAGCATTAGCCAGCACTTTTAAATTTGCCAAGATGTCACGCGCTCTGGCTCCTGGTAAACATTTGACTATGGTGGCTGGTGTCTCTATATTCACATTCCGTACAATAGAATCACCAATAACTAGAGCACTTTCATCAGGTTTCTCAGTGGGTGCATCACTGAGTGGGGAGAACATGTTTAATGTTTTGATCGGAACAGAAGAGTGGTGTTTTGACCTACAATTATCTTGCCTCACTGTCACCCAGGGACTCTGTTGCCGGAACCGAACAATGTACAGGAATCCCTGAGCTGGACACATCCAAAGCCTTATCTAGAGCCCTAACATTCTTACTGTCCTCAATTAAAGTTTGGATGCATATCTCTAATTTTGAAATCTTCTCTGTCAGCCTAACTATATCCCTGCATTTATCACATGTGAATCCCTCATCAGCGACAGAGATAGATAAACTGTACATGTGGCAAGAGGTGCAAATGACAATAGAAGGAGAAGTCATTACTCACCGTGCTTGATGAAATATTCTTACCACAGTTGTTTGATGAACTTGTGAAAAACTGGAACGAGAGAGGAGAGGTGAAAAGAAAACAGCGATAGGTTCGAATGAAAACGCTAATCACAAGCTAACGAGTGCTAACGCAATACAGGTGTACTGCACTCACGGATATAAAATAAAAGTGAACGATCAAAATTAATCTGATAAGATTGATCGATAATATCAGAAATATGGTGTGAATTAAGTTAGATTTTTATCACTTTAAAAAACAGAGATTGATAGTAAGATAAAGATTCTAGAGAAGAAAAAAAATCAGCTACCTGGAGCTACGATCAACTACAACAAAGCCAGCAAGGCGTATCTCTGAACATATCTATTAAATTGTGAGTGTAGTTCCATCTGATCAAATGTGCATTCTTATTCTTTAGTTTGGGTTAAACTAATTAATTTTAGTTTGTTAGAACAGCTGCTATGCTAATTATGTCTCTATTTGTTTCTCTGTTTCTGCTGGGATCTTCATCCCGTGGTAACTAGGATTTACACAAGCTCTAGTCTGTATCCAGAACACCTGAGAAGGGATGATGCTGACCCTCGGAGGACCCCAGATGATGCTAACCCTGAATCAACAAACAGAACTAACAAATATTGCTACAAGTGTGATTGCATCATATAATAATTGCTATTAATAATGTTCATTGTCTGGCTGACAATCATTGTCATTGTCTTGTATAAATTTTTCTGAAAAATTAAACTGACAGTCACCACTTATAAGCTACTACTAAATATTGTAAAACGTAATTTTCTGTAAAGTTGCTTTGTAACGATTTCTATTGTAAAAAGCACTATACAAATAAAATTAAATTGTATTGAATTGAATCCTCACTGATGTGAACGCAGAGGAATTTAAATCTGTTCACCCGCGCCACAGGTGTCTTGTTGATGTTGATTGGTGTGTGCTTGCTGCTCTGTCTCTGAAATCCACCACCAGCTCCTTGGTCTTGTCGATGTTGAGTAAGTGGTGGTTCCCCTGACACCATTTAGTCAAGGTGCTCACCTCCTCTCTTTAGGCCGTCTCATCATTGTCGGTGATCAGGCCTATCACCATTGTGTTATCAGTGAATTTGATGATGATGTTGGAGCTGTGTGTGGCTGCACAGTCATGTGTGTACAGGGAGTACAGGAGTGGGCACCAGTGTTGTGGGTCAGTGGGGATGAAGTGTTCTTGCCCATTCTGACCACCTGACTTCTGCTTGTCAAGTTGCAAAGGTAGAGTAAAAGGAAGCGTTTATCATTGCCTTGTGTAGATTGTCTTTTGATCCCGTTCAGCAAAAAGCAAATGGAAGGATTTTCCAAAATACTGGAGGCAGATTGATCCAGGTAGCGCATAAGGGATTGAATGCCAACGACCGTACTTTTGATGGAAGAAGGCTTTTCGAACCTCAAAGCAGTGGACACTAAACGCAGTAATATATGAAATATTGACAGGCAGAGCAGCTACGGATAAAGCGCAAAACTGATGAAATAAGACCATGCAGAGTCATTCGATTTTAATGAAGAACTAGCCATTTATTTACATCTCACTTTGATCTAATTTGTTACATTATTGGTAGAGAATTTAGGGCAACGTTTTAAACCTAGTTCTGTGAGCAGACTCAGTAACTTTGGTGTGTTTCTTATGTGTGTTCATTCGAACCAAGACTACCTATCCAAACGTGTGTTTTTGTGAATGAATGTATAGGTAGCCGCTGTTAATGACTTAAGCTAACTGCAGTTTATAAAACTTGACCCTGTAAAATAGCTAAACCTTTTATAGTGTGTGTCAATGCAATTTTAAACGCCCTAAATTGAGCGAAGAAACCCTCTTTTAGCATGAAGAAGATAGCGAGCGAAGTTCCTTATGCAAGCCTTAAGTTATGTATAGCTAGATCAATGCCATACAACTACACTATAACTCCCTTGGGTTTAACCATTAGTGTTGTTAACTATTGTGTTCCCTCTCACCCGTTCACGGAGCAAAATTAATCTTATAACACTGCAGGTCAGTGTTGGATTAATGATAACCAGGAGTCTTAAAATCTCAATCAAAATTGTTTCAACAACTGCATAAGTCCCATTTATCTGCAAATAAATCCCAGAGGCAGCATGTATAAATAGTTTTATACTAAATATATCTGATATTGGGCAAAGAAACCCCACTTTCAGTTTGAAATACATAAATTTTAAGTCTGACGAAGAAACCTCAGATTAGCTGCATGAATTAAACTGCATGGTGAAGAAATCCCATCGTCAGTGATATTAGAACTGGGCGACGAAGAAATCTTGCAGCAGTATATTTGCTTTTATTAGTGATTTGAGCGATGTTCCTGATCTCCCTAGATTAAGGCTTTACTTTAACCATTGCATATCATTGTGGTCAATGAAGTGATGCAATTGAACAGCGAAGTAATGGTTTAATTCTAGTCTAGCTAACTAGTAACTTGCCATTGTCTGTGAAGTGAATGTGCTGTTTTGATTTGTGAATTAAGTTGCATTGCATCATAACTGACAGAGCGTGAGTTTCCCATGCAGATTTACAGCAGTGCAAGTTCTGCTCCACTTGCAAGTGTTGTATGCTTGTATCGGTCTCTTAGCAACATCTGATCCTGGAAGTTGAGAGCAGCTTCTTCTGGTTCAATCTGATAACAGCACCCACGTCACAAACTCTTGTGTAACAAACAACTGAGTGTAGCCAAAGCTAACTTAGCATCCGACTAATTACACTTGCTGAGTTTCCACTGAAATTACCCGGAACATTTGAACCAGGAACTTTTTTCCCCCGGAACTTTTTTCCCCCCAGACCTGTTGCTTTCTGTGTTTCCACCGTGGTGTAAAGTACCGTGAAGATTAGGCAAATAGACTGGTGACGTAGGTCTGCGTGCATTTCTCAATACAAAGTATGCTGATTTTGGACGTGCATCCTAGGTAGTTCAGACTTTGTGCATGTGACTCGGAAGTGTGATGTTTGCGCCGACGTGAATCCGGTAAATATGCAAACATCAGCGTACTTGATAACTTCAGTCAGCTGACCATTGTACTGCAATCTTTGTATA
This sequence comes from Carassius gibelio, assembly GCF_023724105.1. Lineage (NCBI taxonomy): Eukaryota > Metazoa > Chordata > Actinopteri > Cypriniformes > Cyprinidae > Carassius > Carassius gibelio. The sequence continues at coordinate 25,381,740 of NC_068384.1, read as the reverse complement.
TTTACAATAAAACGAAATAGGATATCAAATCCCACTGCCTCCTTTCGTTTTCATTTAAACATAATAACAGCTGCAGAAATGTACTTAGTTCAGGGATATGTGTATATATACAACCATTACAATGAAACTAAATATTATATAAATTTGCCTTTTTTATTTTCATTTTAACATATAGACAAATTGAATACGGACCAAAAATGACCTGTTATCTGCTATATATATATATATATATATATATATATATATATATATATATATATATATATATATATATATATATATATATATATATTGTGAGCTGTGTCCCGGGCACCTATCAGCGTCGCCCTGGCAATGAAGGAGATTCACCTGCACGCAATCACCACAGGCTGATCGGTCCCAGCTGAAGCGGATGAGGAGAGGACTATAAAAGCTGCGCCCGAAGATGACACAGGGAGAGAGGATCTCCAGACGACAGCGAACTAATGTTGTGTCTCTTGTCCCTCCAGAGAGCTGGTGAATGATCAGCCCACCACCCGAGCACCGGACACCAAGTCCCACTGCACTCAGACGGCTGGCGAACAGGATCACGCGGCACCGAGGACGAGCACCTGACACCCTCACGGTTAAATTGTCTGTCAATAAATACACCCTCCGGGGCTTCACTTTTCACTACAACCTGTCGTGTGATTCTTCAGCCTGCTACTGGCTTATGAAGGGGTTTCACAAACCACCATGCGCTGACCCCTCAACAACGGCTGTACAACTACTGACTGAGCTCAGCAGGAATGGTTATCGAGAACGCTTTCGAACAACTCAAAGGGCGTTGGCGGTGCTTACTGATATAAATATTATATAATCTGTACTATAAAAAAAAGTAATTTCATATAAATGCTACTACTGCAGTACTGTATTCAGCAATTGTTATACAATAACAATTAACTTTTGAAACAGTCCAACTCAAGCTGCAATGATGGCAACGGGTTGAATAGGCCATTTTTTGTATTGTCTGATGTGCTTTGCTGAAAACGGGCATGACGAGCAGGCACATAATAGGGCGTGGATGCTGGAGCTGGCATACGGCTAAGAATTTTAACTCAAAAAACGTTTTTTGGGTGTCTTGAAGCTCACACAGCATCTGTTTAGCCAGCTCTTCCTGACTCGCTCTCTCCTCAATTGGTTTTCTTACTCCCTCTGCTCTGCCAAACGGACACGTTTCCTCTCCTCAAAGTCTCGGTCCATTTAAAAAAAAGAGGTCCTACACCTCTTTCACGATTAAATCTGTTCTGAACTGGTGTTTTCTGGCTTTTTTTAGCAGGGGGCGGTTGAGGTGATTCTGAAAAGACAAAACAATGTGGTTTAGTAACCTGAGGGAAGCATGTGATACATGGCAGACAAAGGACAAACAGTCCAGCAAGGTACATAATAGCATAGTTATGGAACTCACCTGAATTGCTTTCCCTGGAAATTGCCTCGACGGTCTCCGAGCTGGACGCAACTGTGGACACAATGGTGCAAGAAGAAGCGGCTACCTCTGCTGTTGTCTCATGTTCATCATTCCTACACGGAGACGCCGCCATACTGCCCAGTAATGCTACTGGGTTAGCCGAGTGGCTTGTTCCCCATATGCTGTTGCATAAATCGAAGAAAGGCCAGTCTAATCTTCCACTGCCGCTCCTTCCGTTGTGATCCAGCACTTGGTGAATTTTTTTTTTCAAAGCCTTCAACTTACTGATGACCTGTGCTTTCTCTCTCGAGAAATCACACTGTTGCATTTTTATTTTTATTTGCTCATACACGACCGCATCACGTACCGTTCCACTGAGCTGGCGAACGATCTCAGCTTCAGCGCGGATAGTAAGGAGCTCCGTGGTCTCGACTTCTGTCCAGTTTCGCACATTTCTGTTTGTTTAATTTTAGTTTCTTTTGTATACGAACACTCTCTGTGCCAACCACCTAGCATCTGACCATCAGGATGCACCTTCCATCCAGCTTTACTGATCCACCTGCCATCCGACCATCATGACAACTCTTGTCTGATGATGTTCGCAGGTGAATTTTGTCAGCCAAAAGGGGGGATTCTGTAGCATCTGCTTAAGATAATGTATGATCGTTTAGGCTTTATGATGTAGGGATTCCTTTATCCTTTTTACATTTGCATATAAATTCCATTACCTGGCCCCATGGTATACATTTATATGAGTGCTTAGTGGCAAAGTTTACCCGTTATCTGGGAGATACTAAGCAGACCAACTCTCAGGTCTCCCTATCCAACTTGAAACACATTCCGAGATAACTAGATAGCCCTCGATGCCAGACACCAAATGGGCCTACCTGACTAGCCAACTCACATTCTCACAACACACACACACACATTGTATTTATTTAGACTATAATTAATCAGTTACAAATGTATCTAGTATATGCATGTATTGTTTGTGTGTTTCAGTATTGTAGTAGCCTAGTTCCAATACTTTATTTGTATTAGTTAGACTCTCAATGCTTCTATTCAGGTATATTAGTGTACCTTTGCTTTAAGATCTTCCACAAGTTATATCAAAATGATCTGCTTTTATTCCTCAAACAATTATGTACACTATGTGATCCTAAAATGCATCATACTATTTGTACCATAGTTTAGGTTACCAGATAACCAGTTCATCACGCCATTTATAAAATATGCAAATCAGGTGTCACTGAGACACCCGCTGAAACTATAAGCTTTGTAATTGGCCAAACGGGGTGTTACCAGGAAACCAGATAAAACCTCTTTCACACCCAAAAAGTGGGTCTTCTTTTAACTTACGGTTCCCTGGAGACACCCATCTATTGGACACCTCGAGACTCCCCTTCGGCGGGGAGTCCGATCTTCTGCCAGTTTTCAGCAACTTTGTTGATTCACTTCAAGGCAGTCAACCCATGGATGAAATGGTGACGGTTTCACTCGTAACAAGATTAAACAGGAATCTACGCATTATACATGCACCGGGACACTTTAATTTTACAGACCAGACACTTTACAGAAACAATGCAAGTATACTTTTGTTAACTATTAAGATGCACTTCTAGGGTTTGACCCCTTTTAATTAAGCTGATAAGATTATTTGATGTTTCTTAACAGGTTGTGACTGACTTTTGGTAGTTCCTAGGATAGCAAAGTCCACTAAAGGAGGTACAGCCTTTTCACATTTGGCTCTCAAACTCTGGAATAGCCTTCCTAATAATGTTCGGGGTTCAGACACACTATCTCTGTTTAAATCTAGATTAAAAACGCATCTCTTTCGCCAAGCATTCGAAATAATGTATCTCTTAAATTGTGACTGTAGCTGCATCTGACCAAATGCACATTCTTATTCTTTAGCTTGGGTTAAACTAATTAATTTTACTTTGTTAGATCAGCAGCTATGCTAATGATGTCTGTATTTGTTTCTATGTAACTAGGATTTACACAAGCTCCAGTCTGGATCCAGAACACCTGAGAAGAGATGATGCAGTCCCTCAGAGGACCCCAGATGATGCTAACCCTGAATCAACAAACAGAACTAACAAATATTGCTACAAGTGTGACTGCATCATATAATAATTACTAATTATTAATAATAGTAATAATGTTCATCTTCTGGCTGACTACATTTTGTATTAATTTTCTAAAAATCCTGTAATATTTGCACAAACTGACAGTCACCGCTTATAAGCTACTACTAAATATTGTAGAAACATAATTTTCTGTAAAGTTGCTTTGTAATGATTTGTTACAAACACTGTCCGCCCTGTGGACGGACAAATCATTTTATTGTACTATTAATTATATAATGCTACAAGTAATTCCTGAAGATGAATGTAGTTAATACCAACCCGTAATGATTAATTAAGTACGTCTCACTTTTTTCCAAAGTCGTGGAAAAGAAGGAGCTGAGCTGCAAGGTCAATTTACCGGTCGATCTATATTCCTACTCTCACCTTTGGTCATGATCTGTGGGTCATGACGAAAGGACAAGATCCCAGATACATGTGGCCGAAATTATCTGGGTCCCTTATTCAATGCAGTCTTCCTATTTCTTTGGCATTTTATGTTTGTCCATGAATCTTAGTAGTATAGAAAGACTATTCACGAGCAAACAGTTTTGCGCACCTTTCATCTCGTTAATGTCTGCTGTTAAGCCAATTCATAAGAATCATTTCATAAGAAATAAACAGCTGCCCTGTTTGTATGCACACTGCATGTGAAACAGCACAAAACTTCAAAATCACAGCAAAAGTGAAATATTTTTACTATATGCTAATATTTTTATGTCATAATTTTTTCATAGAAAATATATATTAACATAATATATTATTTCAGTAAAATGTACTTAATGCAGAAGACAACAAACGGGTTTTTTATGAATTAAGTAAAGTGCTGTGGTGGTCTATGAATAAATGAACAAACAAACAAGTAAATAAAAGTTGCTTTTAGCTGTATCCGTTCAAACTTTGATTTTATTTTATTTTTGTCTTTTTTATTATTTTGTACATTTTAAATGAAATGAAAATGTAATCTATCCTATTCAACATAATGTTTGTGATTCCAAATCCAACAGTGTTCAGGCCATCACAATATTTGCAAACTAAAGTCTGACTGGCAAGAAATGTTAATATTTCAGCTTCTTTGTTAATTATGCTTCATTGCTCCATTTCAAATGTAAATGTTCACACACCTCCACACCAACAAACTCAATAAAGATAAAAAAAAATATATCAAGGCTTGTCTCCAATTGTCTGTTTTGCTGTAGTAAATGTACACTAGTTACAGCAGAGTTGCACAAAATATTCCCACCGCATCTATTTTTCATCGGACAACAGCTTATACTTATCTCAGACTGCTCTGAAAACATCAATATATTATCCACATAAACACAGTCAAAGGGAAAAGATTCCTGTGATTCAGTACCAGCAGAATGAGGTTAGAGAAAATCAATACTTTGCCAGGGTACTTCTGTATTGACATGAAAGTTTTAAGAGTCCCTTAGCCATTTCATTTAGACCATGTCAAATGGCACTGACGATAAATGCTCAGTCATAGCAGGGAAATTAATTCCCATCAAACAACAGCACAGCACACATGCACTGAAGAGCAAGAAATTCCCTTGTCTTCATAACTGAAGGGTGAGAGGTGCTTTCTGTTTCTCAGTCAAAATTGTGAAATACAATGCCTGCACACAACTGAAGATACAGAGCAAAGATCTCCTAAATTAAATTGATACTGAATGTAATTTTGAAACATCAGCATGTCCATTCAAATAGACGTTTTGAAGATAGTGGGCCTCATTTACGAAATGAACATACAACAGAATATTGGGTGTATGGTCGTTTCAGCGTAAAACTTGGAATTTTTCAATATTAATGTGAGAGGTGAGGGGACGATCAAATCTCATGCCTGGTCGTGTACGCAAGTTTTTGAGTTACCTGTACTTGAGCGCAGCATAGTAAATATGGTGGAGAATTGCACAATGACAGCATTTAGTCCATTTTTTCCTGATCACCTAACGAAGCTCAGTAGTTGATCTGGGGGTTATACAGGATTTTAGCAATGCGCAAAAATCCGTGTAAACAAGAACATGTTTCAATCGTCATATGATGCACATGGATCACTTCTGTGAAAGAAGAAAAACAGAAATTAAATTTATGAAAGGAATAAAATAAATAGAATCATATAATATTCATATAATATTTAACAGATTAACAAAAGGGAAAAAAAATTGTGCAACAAGTATAGGCAATGCTCATTTTTGTAACATTCTTAATGCATTTTATGTGTTTTATTTGTATTTTTATTTGTATTTTTACCTGATTGCACAGGTGCCTCACACACACACACAAACATCATTCGTTCTAGCATTACCTAACATTTCAGCCATCCACCATCCATTACACTGTTTGTTTTATAAGGTCTGCTGTAAAATCAGCATCCAGCACCAAAAACTAATATTTCTGCACATGTGAAGGATGATTGAACATGATTAAAGTAGAAAAAGCAGGTTAAGGTTACATAATGAATAAAATATATGCAAACAAATGTTACAAATACGGCAAAAATTTGGATTATTGTGGCATGAGACCAGGAAGTGAGCCTGTTTTGTTTTTGTTTATAATAATAATAATTTGTTTGCTGTTTATAATAAATGCCACTATAGCCTGACTTATGTATTATTTTATAGTTTAATATATAATTTTATAACTAATTATTTTTCATTCTTGTTCTGTCCTGAATACAGTTAAATGTAAAACATTTGTTGTATAGTGAGGGAAACTAAATGAGCTGTTTATATTTAAGTAGTATTTTAATATACACATAAATTACAAACTTTGCAATTACAAGGTTAACAGGTAACTCGTGTCATAAAACCGGGATGTTTTTAGGGGCGTGATATTTTAATGACGATTGTTTTCTGCCACCACATTTATCAACGTGTGATCATTCATACGATTAGATTGGCGGCATACTAAAGTTTCATGAATCACATGTAAACGCTGTCATAAGTTGGTTTGTGTGCACGGATCTGCGTTCTTTCTACATTAGATTGATGAATGAGTCCACTTACTAATGACTGTGCTGCTTATGAACACAGAAATAAGACAGACAAGACCTCACAATGTTTTAAGATAGGCTATCAAGGAATTTAATCCCACCGGTCACAATAGTGACTGTTGAAAAGGTTTTCATTTATAAAGCTATAAAACCTTTTAGTGTAATTCCTCCAAATATGGAAAAAATTAATTTAAAAAATCTCAATTAAATATGTATAATATCATATAATGTTGCAATTACAAAATATTGAACTAAATAAAAAAATGTAAATGTTAAAAAAGTACAACAATGATTTTGTAATACTATTATATATATATATATATATATATATATATATATATATATATATATATATATATATATATATATATATATATATATATATTATTTATTTATTTTTTTTCTCAATGGTCCTATCAATGTTGCAAATGTTTTTTATGCATGATAGTAACCCTGGAATGTGATCAAAAAGTTTGAAATAGCTGGGCTAAGATATCTAACCATTTTTTATGACTGCAGAAATATGTTATTTCAGTACACACATTATCCCACCGGTCAGAATTGTGACCGAACATAAAACACAATTTTTCACACACCTTTCCAAAAAACAAAACAAACTAAAAAATTATAATTACCGTATTTTTCGGAATATAAGTGGCACTGGACTATAAGTCGCATTTATTTAGAACCAAGAACCAAGAGAAAACATTACCGTCTACAGCCACCATAGGGCGCTCTATGTTTTCAGTGGTAGACTACAGGAGAACTGAGCAGCATAGAGCGCCCTCTCGTGGCTGTAGACGGTAATGTTTTCTCTTGGTTCATTTCTCTCGGTTCATGTCAAATTAATTTTGATAAATAAGTCACACCTGACTATAAATCGCAGGACCAGCCAAATTATGAAAAAAAGTGTGAATTATAGTCCGAAAAATACGGTATTATTATTATTGATTATTTCAAAGGGTTACTAATGACACATCATTTGGATATTTTAATGTCTGCGAAAAATATGGGATTAAATGAGTTAACATTAGGGCTGTGTCTGAAAAATACTGGATGAATGTTTTAATTAGATGCATGTTTGATCTTTCTATTTAACTATTACATTATATTTCCTCTTTCAAAGGAATCTTGGTCACTCAAGGTGTATTACGCCAGCCGGTGTACATCTACACCATGATCACAAACTCTCATGTCTAATCATTAGCCAGAGGTTATGACTAACTATTAAATAGACCACATCTTGCTTGTTCTTGTACTCATTCTTTAAATAGTGGTTTAAATAGTGGTTCCCCCTACAGTAACCTATGTAACAATGGTTAATTCTATGAAATATGGCCGAACCATGCTAGTATTCCAACAATATTTTATCTACTAACACCCCCCCGCCCCCCAATAGATTTAGTGTGCCCTAACCCTGAACCCAAATTTGCAGTAACATACGCCTACATTGCTAATGCTCTATTCACACGCATCACCATTGTTTTACTCACTGTTACTTGCTTTAATGGTGGATGTGTGTCTACCTTTGAGCTCAGGTGAGGACACATTCGTGCAGCATTCAGTGCAGCTCAAGCTGGAGGCCGTGGAGAAGCAGATTCATAACCTGAAGGTAAGGATACAGTGCACTGCTAACAGTCCCACCACCTCTACTCCATGTATTTCTCTGCACAGCCCCATTGCACCCAGGACGCAATCTTCTCAGATGTCCTTCACTCCAGCACCAGGACACCATGGACCCTGGGTGCATCCGCAGTGGAGGAAGCAAGCCAGGCCCTGGGTCACAACCTCTGCCCTTCGACCGCCTCCGGTCTTTGAGATCTCCATTAAGAAGCATTAATCTCATTAAGAACTCCACCCACAAGATGGAACGCGACGCTTTGATCATCAGAGAATCCGTGTCCGGCATGTCCGTGTTACGTTAGCCAAAGGTAAAGTTGTTCTCGATGTTGCTGCACAGATACTCCCAATCCTGAAGGGCAATGAGGGCTTCAGGAGCATGATCAAAACACAACGATGATCATTGTGTCAGGACTGCTT
>NC_068384.1:25348742-25372653 GCF_023724105.1 Carassius gibelio | reverse complement strand
CCCAACCCCCCAGGGGCCTCGTAAAACAGAATCTATACTGACCCAAACCGCGAGCTTTACCACTCCACCCCTTTTTGCCAAGATACCAATAAGTCTCTTCCCCCAGGGCTTCGAGAAAGCAACTCACAAACCTCTTTAAGTAAAGGGAGAGCAGCAAATAAGGCTTCTCGTACATACTGCCTACTGGATTCGTAGACACACCACGCAGTTTGGAGCCAATTACCACCCTGTCGTTCCACGTCCACATGGGTCCAGTTGAAAGGTCGCGACCTTTGACATCATTCTTTCGCAGAGGCAATATTGTAGCCTATGAGGCTCATCCGAGGCGCGATCATTGCTGGTTGAAAACTTTACCCAATACCCCGCCAGGATGACTTGAAATACAGTCAGCCTTGGCAATTTTTGCCAGCTTCTTTTGAAGCTTATTGTGTTGTTGAAGAACAGGTCTCATCCTTTTAAATAGTACTTCCTTTATTTAACACAGCTGATTCAGATCATCGACCCTTTTGGATCGCACTGCATGAGGTGAACGTGGAACAAAAGGAAAGTGCACCAAATGTGCAGAGCAGATGAACGAGTAGAGCAAGGAACGACGAGGATGGGATTCCAACCCACGCGTGCAGAGCACAATGGATTAGCAGTCATTCGACTTAACCACTCGGCCACCTCGTCACTTGTGCAAGTGCCTGACTGCTCTCTGGGCTCGGGTGGTTTTCATGAAGGACCTCTTAGCACTGTGATGTCGAAGCTCACCCTGGAAACCAAAGTATAGTTAATTTTTGTACATGTATGCTGAGATATGCCTACAGTTGAACACGTAGAATTTCAAAGCATATTCCATTTGTTTGAGCTTTCGAATGCAGAAGGTTAAACACTTGCGCTCTAGAAAGTTTGAACTTTGTCCAGCACCTGCTGCATTTTTCATCATTTATGACTGATGTTCTTTGTACTCTTAAAAGCTGAGCTTGCTCCTATCTCATGACCCTCAGACAAGTGTTTGTCATTGTGGCCCTCTGTCGTTCTGGTCTCCGTTGCCGTTTTGAGAGAACACCTGAGTCTAGCAAAGGGTAGCACATTTGACACAGGACCTCCCTCAGAACTTGCACTCCCTGCACTCGTCAGTATCCTACCCAACCCCCCAGGGGCCTCGTAAAACAGAATCTATACTGACCCAAACCGCGAGCTTTACCACTCCACCCCTTTTTGCCAAGATACCAATAAGTCTCTTCCCCCAGGGCTTCGAGAAAGCAACTCACAAACCTCTTTAAGTAAAGGGAGAGCAGCAAATAAGGCTTCTCGTACATACTGCCTACTGGATTCGTAGACACACCACGCAGTTTGGAGCCAATTACCACCCTGTCGTTCCACGTCCACATGGGTCCAGTTGAAAGGTCGCGACCTTTGACACCATTCTTTCGCAGAGGCAATATTGTAGCCTATGAGGCTCATCCGAGGCGCGATCATTGCTGGTTGAAAACTTTACCCAATACCCCGCCAGGATGACTTGAAATACAGTCAGCCTTGGCAATTTTTGCCAGCTTCTTTTGAAGCTTATTGTGTTGTTGAAGAACAGGTCTCGTCCTTTTAAATAGTACTTCCTTTATTTAACACAGCTGATTCAGATCATCGACCCTTTTGGATCGCACTGCATGAGGTGAACGTGGAACAAAAGGAAAGTGCACCAAATGTGCAGATCATATGAACGAGCAGAGCAAGGAACGACGAGGATGGGATTCGAACCCACGCGTGCAGAGCACAATGGATTAGCAGTCCATCGCCTTAACCACTCGGCCACCTCGTCACTTGTGCGAGAGCCTGACTGCTCTGTGGGCTCGGGTGGTTTTCATGAAGGACCTCTTAGCACTGTGATGTCGAAGCTCACCCTGGAAACCAAAGTATAGTTAATTTTTGTACATGTACGCTGAGATATGCCTACAGTTGAACACGTAGAATTTCAAAGCATATTCCATTTGTTTGAGCTTTCGAATGCAGAAGGTTAAACACTTGCGCTCTACAAAGTTTGAACTTTGTCCAGCACCTGCTGCATTTTTCATCATTTATGACTGATGTTCTTTGTACTCTTAAAAGCTGAGCTTGCTCCTATCTAATGACCCTCAGACAAGTGTTTGTCATTGTGGCCCTCTGTCGTTCTGGTCTCCGTTGCCGTTTTGAGAGAACACCTGAGTCTAGCACATTTGACACAGGACCTCCCTCAGAACTTGCACTCCCTGCACTCGTCAGTATCCTACCCAACCCCCCAGGGGCCTCGTAAAAACAGAATCTATACTGACCCAAACCGCGAGCTTTACCACTTCACCCCTTTTTGCCAAGATACCAATAAGTCTCTTCCCCCAGGGCTTCGAGAAAGCAACTCACAAACCTCTTTAAGTAAAGGGGAGAGCAGCAAATAAGGCTTCTCGTACATACTGCCTACTGGATTCGTAGACACACCACGCAGTTTGGAGCCAATTACCACCCTGTCGTTCCACGTCCACATGGGTCCAGTTGAAAGGTCGCGACCTTTGACATCATTCTTTCGCAGAGGGCAATATGTAGCCTATGAGGCTCATCCGAGGCGCGATCATTGCTGGTTGAAAACTTTACCCAATACCCCGCCAGGATGACTTGAAATACAGTCAGCCTTGGCAATTTTTTGCCAGCTTCTTTTGAAGCTTATTGTGTTGTTGAAAGAACAGGTCTCGTCCTTTTAAATAGTACTTCCTTTATTTAACACAGCTGATTCAGATCATCGACCCTTTTGGATCGCACTGCATGAGGTGAACGTGGAACAAAAGGAAAGTGCACCAAATGTGCAGAGCAGATGAACGAGCAGAGCAATGAACGACGAGGATGGGATTCGAACCCACGCGTGCAGAGCACAATGGATTAGCAGTCCATCGCCTTAACCACTCGGCCACCTCGTCACTTGTGCGAGTGCCTGACTGCTCTCTGGGCTCGGGTGGTTTTCATGAAGGGGACCTCTTAGCACTGTGATGTCGAAGCTCACCCTGGAAACCAAAGTATAGTTAATTTTTGTACATGTACACTGAGATATGCCTACAGTTGAACACGTAGAATTTCAAAGCATATTCCATTTGTTTGAGCTTTCGAATGCAGAAGGTTAAACACTTGCGCTCTAGAAAGTTTGAACTTTGTCAGCACCTGCTGCATTTTTCATCATTTATGACTGATGTTCTTTGTACTCTTAAAAGCTGAGCTTGCTCCTATCTCATGACCCTCAGACAAGTGTTTGTCATTGTGGCCCTCTGTCGTTCTGGTCTCCGTTGCCGTTTTGAGAGAACACCTGAGTCTAGCAAAGGGTAGCACATTTGACACAGGACCTCCCTCAGAACTTGCACTCCTGCACTCGTCAGTATCCTACCCAACCCCCCCAGGGGCCTCGTAAAACAGAATCCATACTGACCCAAACCGCGAGCTTTACCACTTCACCCCTTTTTGCCAAGATACCAATAAGTCTCTTCCCCCAGGGCTTCGAGAAAGCAACTCACAAACCTCTTTAAGTAAAGGGAGAGCAGCAAATAAGGCTTCTCGTACATACTGCCTACTGGATTCGTAGACACACCACGCAGTTTGGAGCCAATTACCACCCTGTCGTTCCACGTCCACATGGGGTCCAGTTGAAAGGTCGCGACCTTTGACATCATTCTTTCGCAGAGGCAATATTGTAGCCTATGAGGCTCATCCGAGGCGCGATCATTGCTGGTTGAAAACTTTACCCAATACCCCGCCAGGATGACTTGAAATACAGTCAGCCTTGGCAATTTTTGCCAGCTTCTTTTGAAGCTTATTGTGTTGTTGAAGAACAGGTCTCGTCCCTTTAAATAGTACTTCCGTTATTTAACACAGCTGATTCAGATCATCGACCCTTTTGGATCGCACTGCATGAGGTGAACGTGGAACAAATGGAAAGGTGCACCAAATGTGCAGAGCAGTATGAACGAGTAGAGCAAGGAACGACGAGGATGGGATTCCAACCCACGCGTGCAGAGCACAATGGATTAGCAGTCCATCGCCTTAACCACTCGGCCACCCTCGTCACTTGTGCGAGTGCCTGACTGCTCTCTGGGCTCGGGTGGTTTTCATGAAGGACTCTTAGCACTGTGATGTCGAAGCTCACCCTGGAAACCAAAGTATAGTTAATTTTTGTACATGTACGCTGAGATATGCCTACAGTTGAACACGTAGAATTTCAAAGCATATTCCATTTGTTTGAGCTGTCGAATGCAGAAGGTTAAACACTTGCGCTCTAGAAAGTTTGAACTTTGTCCAGCACCTGCTGCATTTTTCATCATTTATGACTGATGTTCTTTGTACTCTTAAAAGCTGAGCTTGCTCCTATCTCATGACCCTCAGACAAGTGCTTGTCATTGTGGCCCTCTGTCGTTCTGGTCTCCGTTGCCGTTTTGAGAGAACACCTGAGTCTAGCAAAGGGTAGCACATTTGACACAGGACCTCCCTCAGAACTTGCACTCCCTGCACTCGTCAGTATCCTACCCAACCCCCCAGGGGGCCTCGTCAAACAGAATCTATACTGACCCAAACCGCGAGCTTTACCACTCCACCCCTTTTTGCCAAGATACCAATAAGTCTCTTCCCCCAGGGCTTCGAGAAAGCAACTCACAACCTCTTTAAGTAAAGGGAGAGCAGCAAATAAGGCTTCTCGTACATACTGCCTACTGGATTCGTAGACACACCACGCAGTTTGGAGCCAATTACCACCCTGTCGTTCCACGTCCACATGGGTCCAGTTGAAAGGTAGCGACCTTTGGACACCATTCTTTCGCAGAGGCAATAATGTAGCCTATGAGGCTCATCCGAGGCGCGATCATTGCTGGTTGAAAACTTTACCCAATACCCCGCCAGGATGACTTGAAATACAGTCAGCCTTGGCAATTTTTGCCAGCTTCTTTTGAAGCTTATTGTGTTGTTGAAGAACAGGTCTCGTCCTTTTAAATAGTACTTCCTTTATTTAACACAGCTGATTCAGATCATCGACCCTTTTGGATCGCACTGCATGAGGTGAACGTGGAACAAAGGAGAAAGTGCACCAAATGTGCAGATCATATGAACGAGCAGAGCAAGGAACGCGAGAGATGGGATTCGAACCCACGCGTGCAGAGCACAATGGATTAGCAGTCCATCGCCTTAACCACTCGGCCACCTCGTCACTTGTGCGAGAGTCTGACTGCTCTGTGGGCTCGGGTGGTTTTCATGAAGGACCTCTTAGCACTGTGATGTCGAAGCTCACCCTGGAAACCAAAGTATAGTTAATTTTTGTACATGTACGCTGAGATATGCCTACAGTTGAACACGTAGAATTTCAAAGCATATTCCATTTGTTTGAGCTTTCGAATGCAGAAGGTTAAACACTTGCGCTCTACAAAGTTTGAACTTTGTCCAGCACCTGCTGCATTTTTCATCATTTATGACTGATGTTCTTTGTACTCTTAAAAGCTGAGCTTGCTCCTATCTAATGACCCTCAGACAAGTGTTTGTCATTGTGGCCCTCTGTCGTTCTGGTCTCCGTTGCCGTTTTGAGAGAACACCTGAGTCTAGCAAAGGGTAGCACATTTGACACAGGACCTCCCTCAGAACTTGCACTCCCTGCACTCGTCAGTATCCTACCCAACCCCCCAGGGGCCTCGTAAAACAGAATCTATACTGACCCAAACCGCGAGCTTTACCACTTCACCCCTTTTTGCCAAGATACCAATAAGTCTCTTCCCCCAGGGCTTCGAGAAAGCAACTCACAAACCTCTTTAAGTAAAGGGAGAGCAGCAAATAAGGCTTCTCGTACATACTGCCTACTGGATTCGTAGACACACCACGCAGTTTGGAGCCAATTACCACCCTGTCGTTCCACGTCCACATGGGTCCAGTTGAAAGGTCGCGACCTTTGACATCATTCTTTCGCAGAGGCAATATTGTAGCCTATGAGGCTCATCCGAGGCGCGATCATTGCTGGTTGAAAACTTTACCCAATACCCCGCCAGGATGACTTGAAATACAGTCAGCCTTGGCAATTTTTGCCAGCTTCTTTTGAAGCTTATTGTGTTGTTGAAGAACAGGTCTCGTCCTTTTAAATAGTACTTCCTTTATTTAACACAGCTGATTCAGATCATCGACCCTTTTGGATCGCACTGCATGAGGTGAACGTGGAACAAAAGGAAAGTGCACCAAATGTGCAGAGCAGATGAACGAGTAGAGCAAGGAACGACGAGGATGGGATTCCAACCCACGCGTGCAGAGCACAATGGATTAGCAGTCATTCGCCTTAACCACTCGGCCACCTCGTCACTTGTGCAAGTGCCTGACTGCTCTCTGGGCTCAGGTGGTTTTCATGAAGGACCTCTTAGCACTGTGATGTCGAAGCTCACCCTGGAAACCAAAGTATAGTTAATTTTTGTACATGTACGCTGAGATATGCCTACAGTTGAACACGTAGAATTTCAAAGCATATTCCATTTGTTTGAGCTTTCGAATGCAGAAGGTTAAACACTTGCGCTCTAGAAAGTTTGAACTTTGTCCAGCACCTGCTGCATTTTTCATCATTTATGACTGATGTTCTTTGTACTCTTAAAAGCTGAGCTTGCTCCTATCTCATGACCCTCAGACAAGTGTTTGTCATTGTGGCCCTCTGTCGTTCTGGTCTCCGTTGCCGTTTTGAGAGAACACCTGAGTCTAGCAAAGGGTAGCACATTTGACACAGGACCTCCCTCAGAACTTGCACTCCCTGCACTCGTCAGTATCCTACCCAACCCCCCAGGGGCCTCGTAAAACAGAATCCATACTGACCCAAACCGCGAGCTTTACCACTTCACCCCTTTTTGCCAAGATACCAATAAGTCTCTTCCCCCAGGGCTTCGAGAAAGCAACTCACAAACCTCTTTAAGTAAAGGGAGAGCAGCAAATAAGGCTTCTCGTACATACTGCCTACTGGATTCGTAGACACACCACGCAGTTTGGAGCCAATTACCACCCTGTCGTTCCACGTCCACATGGGTCCAGTTGAAAGGTCGCGACCTTTGACATCATTCTTTCGCAGAGGCAATATTGTAGCCTATGAGGCTCATCCGAGGCGCGATCATTGCTGGTTGAAAACTTTACCCAATACCCCGCCAGGATGACTTGAAATACAGTCAGCCTTGGCAATTTTTGCCAGCTTCTTTTGAAGCTTATTGTGTTGTTGAAGAACAGGTCTCGTCCCTTTAAATAGTACTTCCGTTATTTAACACAGCTGATTCAGATCATCGACCCTTTTGGATCGCACTGCATGAGGTGAACGTGGAACAAATGGAAAGTGCACCAAATGTGCAGAGCAGATGAACGAGTAGAGCAAGGAACGACGAGGATGGGATTCCAACCCACGCGTGCAGAGCACAATGGATTAGCAGTCCATCGCCTTAACCACTCGGCCACCTCGTCACTTGTGCGAGTGCCTGACTGCTCTCTGGGCTCGGGTGGTTTTCATGAAGGACCTCTTAGCACTGTGATGTCGAAGCTCACCCTGGAAACCAAAGTATAGTTAATTTTTGTACATGTACGCTGAGATATGCCTACAGTTGAACACGTAGAATTTCAAAGCATATTCCATTTGTTTGAGCTTTCGAATGCAGAAGGTTAAACACTTGCGCTCTAGAAAGTTTGAACTTTGTCCAGCACCTGCTGCATTTTTCATCATTTATGACTGATGTTCTTTGTACTCTTAAAAGCTGAGCTTGCTCCTATCTCATGACCCTCAGACAAGTGCTTGTCATTGTGGCCCTCTGTCGTTCTGGTCTCCGTTGCCGTTTTGAGAGAACACCTGAGTCTAGCAAAGGGTAGCACATTTGACACAGGACCTCCCTCAGAACTTGCACTCCCTGCACTCGTCAGTATCCTACCCAACCCCCCAGGGGCCTCGTAAAACAGAATCTATACTGACCCAAACCGCGAGCTTTACCACTCCACCCCTTTTTGCCAAGATACCAATAAGTCTCTTCCCCCAGGGCTTCGAGAAAGCAACTCACAAACCTCTTTAAGTAAAGGGAGAGCAGCAAATAAGGCTTCTCGTACATACTGCCTACTGGATTCGTAGACACACCACGCAGTTTGGAGCCAATTACCACCCTGTCGTTCCACGTCCACATGGGTCCAGTTGAAAGGTCGCGACCTTTGACACCATTCTTTCGCAGAGGCAATATTGTAGCCTATGAGGCTCATCCGAGGCGCGATCATTGCTGGTTGAAAACTTTACCCAATACCCCGCCAGGATGACTTGAAATACAGTCAGCCTTGGCAATTTTTGCCAGCTTCTTTTGAAGCTTATTGTGTTGTTGAAGAACAGGTCTCGTCCTTTTAAATAGTACTTCCTTTATTTAACACAGCTGATTCAGATCATCGACCCTTTTGGATCGCACTGCATGAGGTGAACGTGGAACAAAAGGAAAGTGCACCAAATGTGCAGAGCAGATGAACGAGTAGAGCAAGGAACGACGAGGATGGGATTCCAACCCACGCGTGCAGAGCACAATGGATTAGCAGTCATTCGCCTTAACCACTCGGCCACCTCGTCACTTGTGCAAGTGCCTGACTGCTCTCTGGGCTCAGGTGGTTTTCATGAAGGACCTCTTAGCACTGTGATGTCGAAGCTCACCCTGGAAACCAAAGTATAGTTAATTTTTGTACATGTACGCTGAGATATGCCTACAGTTGAACACGTAGAATTTCAAAGCATATTCCATTTGTTTGAGCTTTCGAATGCAGAAGGTTAAACACTTGCGCTCTAGAAAGTTTGAACTTTGTCCAGCACCTGCTGCATTTTTCATCATTTATGACTGATGTTCTTTGTACTCTTAAAAGCTGAGCTTGCTCCTATCTCATGACCCTCAGACAAGTGTTTGTCATTGTGGCCCTCTGTCGTTCTGGTCTCCGTTGCCGTTTTGAGAGAACACCTGAGTCTAGCAAAGGGTAGCACATTTGACACAGGACCTCCCTCAGAACTTGCACTCCCTGCACTCGTCAGTATCCTACCCAACCCCCCAGGGGCCTCGTCAAACAGAATCTATACTGACCCAAACCGCGAGCTTTACCACTCCACCCCTTTTTGCCAAGATACCAATAAGTCTCTTCCCCCAGGGCTTCGAGAAAGCAACTCACAAACCTCTTTAAGTAAAGGGAGAGCAGCAAATAAGGCTTCTCGTACATACTGCCTACTGGATTCGTAGACACACCACGCAGTTTGGAGCCAATTACCACCCTGTCGTTCCACGTCCACATGGGTCCAGTTGAAAGGTCGCGACCTTTGACACCATTCTTTCGCAGAGGCAATATTGTAGCCTATGAGGCTCATCCGAGGCGCGATCATTGCTGGTTGAAAACTTTACCCAATACCCCGCCAGGATGACTTGAAATACAGTCAGCCTTGGCAATTTTTGCCAGCTTCTTTTGAAGCTTATTGTGTTGTTGAAGAACAGGTCTCGTCCTTTTAAATAGTACTTCCTTTATTTAACACAGCTGATTCAGATCATCGACCCTTTTGGATCGCACTGCATGAGGTGAACGTGGAACAAAAGGAAAGTGCACCAAATGTGCAGAGCAGATGAACGAGCAGAGCAATGAACGACGAGGATGGGATTCGAACCCACGCGTGCAGAGCACAATGGATTAGCAGTCCATCGCCTTAACCACTCGGCCACCTCGTCACTTGTGCGAGTGCCTGACTGCTCTCTGGGCTCGGGTGGTTTTCATGAAGGACCTCTTAGCACTGTGATGTCGAAGCTCACCCTGGAAACCAAAGAATAGTTAATTTTTGTACATGTACGCTGAGATATGCCTACAGTTGAACACGTAGAATTTCAAAGCATATTCCATTTGTTTGAGCTTTCGAATGCAGAAGGTTAAACACTTGCGCTCTACAAAGTTTGAACTTTGTCCAGCACCTGCTGCATTTTTCATCATTTATGACTGATGTTCTTTGTACTCTTAAAAGCTGAGCTTGCTCCTATCTAATGACCCTCAGACAAGTGTTTGTCATTGTGGCCCTCTGTCGTTCTGGTCTCCGTTGCCGTTTTGAGAGAACACCTGAGTCTAGCAAAGGGTAGCACATTTGACACAGGACCTCCCTCAGAACTTGCACTCCCTGCACTCGTCAGTATCCTACCCAACCCCCCAGGGGCCTCGTAAAACAGAATCTATACTGACCCAAACCGCGAGCTTTACCACTTCACCCCTTTTTGCCAAGATACCAATAAGTCTCTTCCCCCAGGGCTTCGAGAAAGCAACTCACAAACCTCTTTAAGTAAAGGGAGAGCAGCAAATAAGGCTTCTCGTACATACTGCCTACTGGATTCGTAGACACACCACGCAGTTTGGAGCCAATTACCACCCTGTCGTTCCACGTCCACATGGGTCCAGTTGAAAGGTCGCGACCTTTGACATCATTCTTTCGCAGAGGCAATATTGTAGCCTATGAGGCTCATCCGAGGCGCGATCATTGCTGGTTGAAAACTTTACCCAATACCCCGCCAGGATGACTTGAAATACAGTCAGCCTTGGCAATTTTTGCCAGCTTCTTTTGAAGCTTATTGTGTTGTTGAAGAACAGGTCTCGTCCTTTTAAATAGTACTTCCTTTATTTAACACAGCTGATTCAGATCATCGACCCTTTTGGATCGCACTGCATGAGGTGAACGTGGAACAAAAGGAAAGTGCACCAAATGTGCAGAGCAGATGAACGAGCAGAGCAATGAACGACGAGGATGGGATTCGAACCCACGCGTGCAGAGCACAATGGATTAGCAGTCCATCGCCTTAACCACTCGGCCACCTCGTCACTTGTGCGAGTGCCTGACTGCTCTCTGGGCTCGGGTGGTTTTCATGAAGGACCTCTTAGCACTGTGATGTCGAAGCTCACCCTGGAAACCAAAGTATAGTTAATTTTTGTACATGTACACTGAGATATGCCTACAGTTGAACACGTAGAATTTCAAAGCATATTCCATTTGTTTGAGCTTTCGAATGCAGAAGGTTAAACACTTGCGCTCTAGAAAGTTTGAACTTTGTCCAGCACCTGCTGCATTTTTCATCATTTATGACTGATGTTCTTTGTACTCTTAAAAGCTGAGCTTGCTCCTATCTCATGACCCTCAGACAAGTGTTTGTCATTGTGGCCCTCTGTCGTTCTGGTCTCCGTTGCCGTTTTGAGAGAACACCTGAGTCTAGCAAAGGGTAGCACATTTGACACAGGACCTCCCTCAGAACTTGCACTCCCTGCACTCGTCAGTATCCTACCCAACCCCCCAGGGGCCTCGTAAAACAGAATCCATACTGACCCAAACCGCGAGCTTTACCACTTCACCCCTTTTTGCCAAGATACCAATAAGTCTCTTCCCCCAGGGCTTCGAGAAAGCAACTCACAAACCTCTTTAAGTAAAGGGAGAGCAGCAAATAAGGCTTCTCGTACATACTGCCTACTGGATTCGTAGACACACCACGCAGTTTGGAGCCAATTACCACCCTGTCGTTCCACGTCCACATGGGTCCAGTTGAAAGGTCGCGACCTTTGACATCATTCTTTCGCAGAGGCAATATTGTAGCCTATGAGGCTCATCCGAGGCGCGATCATTGCTGGTTGAAAACTTTACCCAATACCCCGCCAGGATGACTTGAAATACAGTCAGCCTTGGCAATTTTTGCCAGCTTCTTTTGAAGCTTATTGTGTTGTTGAAGAACAGGTCTCGTCCCTTTAAATAGTACTTCCGTTATTTAACACAGCTGATTCAGATCATCGACCCTTTTGGATCGCACTGCATGAGGTGAACGTGGAACAAATGGAAAGTGCACCAAATGTGCAGAGCAGATGAACGAGTAGAGCAAGGAACGACGAGGATGGGATTCCAACCCACGCGTGCAGAGCACAATGGATTAGCAGTCCATCGCCTTAACCACTCGGCCACCTCGTCACTTGTGCGAGTGCCTGACTGCTCTCTGGGCTCGGGTGGTTTTCATGAAGGACCTCTTAGCACTGTGATGTCGAAGCTCACCCTGGAAACCAAAGTATAGTTAATTTTTGTACATGTACGCTGAGATATGCCTACAGTTGAACACGTAGAATTTCAAAGCATATTCCATTTGTTTGAGCTTTCGAATGCAGAAGGTTAAACACTTGCGCTCTACAAAGTTTGAACTTTGTCCAGCACCTGCTGCATTTTTCATCATTTATGACTGATGTTCTTTGTACTCTTAAAAGCTGAGCTTGCTCCTATCTAATGACCCTCAGACAAGTGTTTGTCATTGTGGCCCTCTGTCGTTCTGGTCTCCGTTGCCGTTTTGAGAGAACACCTGAGTCTAGCAAAGGGTAGCACATTTGACACAGGACCTCCCTCAGAACTTGCACTCCCTGCACTCGTCAGTATCCTACCCAACCCCCCAGGGGCCTCGTAAAACAGAATCTATACTGACCCAAACCGCGAGCTTTACCACTTCACCCCTTTTTGCCAAGATACCAATAAGTCTCTTCCCCCAGGGCTTCGAGAAAGCAACTCACAAACCTCTTTAAGTAAAGGGAGAGCAGCAAATAAGGCTTCTCGTACATACTGCCTACTGGATTCGTAGACACACCACGCAGTTTGGAGCCAATTACCACCCTGTCGTTCCACGTCCACATGGGTCCAGTTGAAAGGTCGCGACCTTTGACATCATTCTTTCGCAGAGGCAATATTGTAGCCTATGAGGCTCATCCGAGGCGCGATCATTGCTGGTTGAAAACTTTACCCAATACCCCGCCAGGATGACTTGAAATACAGTCAGCCTTGGCAATTTTTGCCAGCTTCTTTTGAAGCTTATTGTGTTGTTGAAGAACAGGTCTCGTCCTTTTAAATAGTACTTCCTTTATTTAACACAGCTGATTCAGATCATCGACCCTTTTGGATCGCACTGCATGAGGTGAACGTGGAACAAAAGGAAAGTGCACCAAATGTGCAGAGCAGATGAACGAGTAGAGCAAGGAACGACGAGGATGGGATTCCAACCCACGCGTGCAGAGCACAATGGATTAGCAGTCATTCGCCTTAACCACTCGGCCACCTCGTCACTTGTGCAAGTGCCTGACTGCTCTCTGGGCTCAGGTGGTTTTCATGAAGGACCTCTTAGCACTGTGATGTCGAAGCTCACCCTGGAAACCAAAGTATAGTTAATTTTTGTACATGTACGCTGAGATATGCCTACAGTTGAACACGTAGAATTTCAAAGCATATTCCATTTGTTTGAGCTTTCGAATGCAGAAGGTTAAACACTTGCGCTCTAGAAAGTTTGAACTTTGTCCAGCACCTGCTGCATTTTTCATCATTTATGACTGATGTTCTTTGTACTCTTAAAAGCTGAGCTTGCTCCTATCTCATGACCCTCAGACAAGTGTTTGTCATTGTGGCCCTCTGTCGTTCTGGTCTCCGTTGCCGTTTTGAGAGAACACCTGAGTCTAGCAAAGGGTAGCACATTTGACACAGGACCTCCCTCAGAACTTGCACTCCCTGCACTCGTCAGTATCCTACCCAACCCCCCAGGGGCCTCGTAAAACAGAATCCATACTGACCCAAACCGCGAGCTTTACCACTTCACCCCTTTTTGCCAAGATACCAATAAGTCTCTTCCCCCAGGGCTTCGAGAAAGCAACTCACAAACCTCTTTAAGTAAAGGGAGAGCAGCAAATAAGGCTTCTCGTACATACTGCCTACTGGATTTGTAGACACACCACGCAGTTTGGAGCCAATTACCACCCTGTCGTTCCACGTCCACATGGGTCCAGTTGAAAGGTCGCGACCTTTGACATCATTCTTTCGCAGAGGCAATATTGTAGCCTATGAGGCTCATCCGAGGCGCGATCATTGCTGGTTGAAAACTTTACCCAATACCCCGCCAGGATGACTTGAAATACAGTCAGCCTTGGCAATTTTTGCCAGCTTCTTTTGAAGCTTATTGTGTTGTTGAAGAACAGGTCTCGTCCCTTTAAATAGTACTTCCGTTATTTAACACAGCTGATTCAGATCATCGACCCTTTTGGATCGCACTGCATGAGGTGAACGTGGAACAAATGGAAAGTGCACCAAATGTGCAGAGCAGATGAACGAGTAGAGCAAGGAACGACGAGGATGGGATTCCAACCCACACGTGCAGAGCACAATGGATTAGCAGTCCATCGCCTTAACCACTCGGCCACCTCGTCACTTGTGCGAGTGCCTGACTGCTCTCTGGGCTCGGGTGGTTTTCATGAAGGACCTCTTAGCACTGTGATGTCGAAGCTCACCCTGGAAACCAAAGTATAGTTAATTTTTGTACATGTACGCTGAGATATGCCTACAGTTGAACACGTAGAATTTCAAAGCATATTCCATTTGTTTGAGCTTTCGAATGCAGAAGGTTAAACACTTGCGCTCTAGAAAGTTTGAACTTTGTCCAGCACCTGCTGCATTTTTCATCATTTATGACTGATGTTCTTTGTACTCTTAAAAGCTGAGCTTGCTCCTATCTCATGACCCTCAGACAAGTGCTTGTCATTGTGGCCCTCTGTCGTTCTGGTCTCCGTTGCCGTTTTGAGAGAACACCTGAGTCTAGCAAAGGGTAGCACATTTGACACAGGACCTCCCTCAGAACTTGCACTCCCTGCACTCGTCAGTATCCTACCCAACCCCCCAGGGGCCTCGTAAAACAGAATCTATACTGACCCAAACCGCGAGCTTTACCACTCCACCCCTTTTTGCCAAGATACCAATAAGTCTCTTCCCCCAGGGCTTCGAGAAAGCAACTCACAAACCTCTTTAAGTAAAGGGAGAGCAGCAAATAAGGCTTCTCGTACATACTGCCTACTGGATTCGTAGACACACCACGCAGTTTGGAGCCAATTACCACCCTGTCGTTCCACGTCCACATGGGTCCAGTTGAAAGGTCGCGACCTTTGACACCATTCTTTCGCAGAGGCAATATTGTAGCCTATGAGGCTCATCCGAGGCGCGATCATTGCTGGTTGAAAACTTTACCCAATACCCCGCCAGGATGACTTGAAATACAGTCAGCCTTGGCAATTTTTGCCAGCTTCTTTTGAAGCTTATTGTGTTGTTGAAGAACAGGTCTCGTCCTTTTAAATAGTACTTCCTTTATTTAACACAGCTGATTCAGATCATCGACCCTTTTGGATCGCACTGCATGAGGTGAACGTGGAACAAAAGGAAAGTGCACCAAATGTGCAGAGCAGATGAACGAGTAGAGCAAGGAACGACGAGGATGGGATTCCAACCCACGCGTGCAGAGCACAATGGATTAGCAGTCATTCGACTTAACCACTCGGCCACCTCGTCACTTGTGCAAGTGCCTGACTGCTCTCTGGGCTCGGGTGGTTTTCATGAAGGACCTCTTAGCACTGTGATGTCGAAGCTCACCCTGGAAACCAAAGTATAGTTAATTTTTGTACATGTATGCTGAGATATGCCTACAGTTGAACACGTAGAATTTCAAAGCATATTCCATTTGTTTGAGCTTTCGAATGCAGAAGGTTAAACACTTGCGCTCTAGAAAGTTTGAACTTTGTCCAGCACCTGCTGCATTTTTCATCATTTATGACTGATGTTCTTTGTACTCTTAAAAGCTGAGCTTGCTCCTATCTCATGACCCTCAGACAAGTGCTTGTCATTGTGGCCCTCTGTCGTTCTGGTCTCCGTTGCCGTTTTGAGAGAACACCTGAGTCTAGCAAAGGGTAGCACATTTGACACAGGACCTCCCTCAGAACTTGCACTCCCTGCACTCGTCAGTATCCTACCCAACCCCCCAGGGGCCTCGTAAAACAGAATCTATACTGACCCAAACCGCGAGCTTTACCACTCCACCCCTTTTTGCCAAGATACCAATAAGTCTCTTCCCCCAGGGCTTCGAGAAAGCAACTCACAAACCTCTTTAAGTAAAGGGAGAGCAGCAAATAAGGCTTCTCGTACATACTGCCTACTGGATTCGTAGACACACCACGCAGTTTGGAGCCAATTACCACCCTGTCGTTCCACGTCCACATGGGTCCAGTTGAAAGGTCGCGACCTTTGACACCATTCTTTCGCAGAGGCAATATTGTAGCCTATGAGGCTCATCCGAGGCGCGATCATTGCTGGTTGAAAACTTTACCGAATACCCCGCCAGGATGACTTGAAATACAGTCAGCCTTGGCAATTTTTGCCAGCTTCTTTTGAAGCTTATTGTGTTGTTGAAGAACAGGTCTCGTCCTTTTAAATAGTACTTCCTTTATTTAACACAGCTGATTCAGATCATCGACCCTTTTGGATCGCACTGCATGAGGTGAACGTGGAACAAAAGGAAAGTGCACCAAATGTGCAGAGCAGATGAACGAGTAGAGCAAGGAACGACGAGGATGGGATTCCAACCCACGCGTGCAGAGCACAATGGATTAGCAGTCATTCGCCTTAACCACTCGGCCACCTCGTCACTTGTGCAAGTGCCTGACTGCTCTCTGGGCTCAGGTGGTTTTCATGAAGGACCTCTTAGCACTGTGATGTCGAAGCTCACCCTGGAAACCAAAGTATAGTTAATTTTTGTACATGTACGCTGAGATATGCCTACAGTTGAACACGTAGAATTTCAAAGCATATTCCATTTGTTTGAGCTTTCGAATGCAGAAGGTTAAACACTTGCGCTCTAGAAAGTTTGAACTTTGTCCAGCACCTGCTGCATTTTTCATCATTTATGACTGATGTTCTTTGTACTCTTAAAAGCTGAGCTTGCTCCTATCTCATGACCCTCAGACAAGTGTTTGTCATTGTGGCCCTCTGTCGTTCTGGTCTCCGTTGCCGTTTTGAGAGAACACCTGAGTCTAGCAAAGGGTAGCACATTTGACACAGGACCTCCCTCAGAACTTGCACTCCCTGCACTCGTCAGTATCCTACCCAACCCCCCAGGGGCCTCGTCAAACAGAATCTATACTGACCCAAACCGCGAGCTTTACCACTCCACCCCTTTTTGCCAAGATACCAATAAGTCTCTTCCCCCAGGGCTTCGAGAAAGCAACTCACAAACCTCTTTAAGTAAAGGGAGAGCAGCAAATAAGGCTTCTCGTACATACTGCCTACTGGATTCGTAGACACACCACGCAGTTTGGAGCCAATTACCACCCTGTCGTTCCACGTCCACATGGGTCCAGTTGAAAGGTCGCGACCTTTGACACCATTCTTTCGCAGAGGCAATATTGTAGCCTATGAGGCTCATCCGAGGCGCGATCATTGCTGGTTGAAAACTTTACCCAATACCCCGCCAGGATGACTTGAAATACAGTCAGCCTTGGCAATTTTTGCCAGCTTCTTTTGAAGCTTATTGTGTTGTTGAAGAACAGGTCTCGTCCTTTTAAATAGTACTTCCTTTATTTAACACAGCTGATTCAGATCATCGACCCTTTTGGATCGCACTGCATGAGGTGAACGTGGAACAAAAGGAAAGTGCACCAAATGTGCAGAGCAGATGAACGAGCAGAGCAATGAACGACGAGGATGGGATTCGAACCCACGCGTGCAGAGCACAATGGATTAGCAGTCCATCGCCTTAACCACTCGGCCACCTCGTCACTTGTGCGAGTGCCTGACTGCTCTCTGGGCTCGGGTGGTTTTCATGAAGGACCTCAGCACTGTGATGTCGAAGCTCACCCTGGAAACCAAAGTATAGTTAATTTTTGTACATGTACGCTGAGATATGCCTACAGTTGAACACGTAGAATTTCAAAGCATATTCCATTTGTTTGAGCTTTCGAATGCAGAAGGTTAAACACTTGCGCTCTAGAAAGTTTGAACTTTGTCCAGCACCTGCTGCATTTTTCATCATTTATGACTGATGTTCTTTGTACTCTTAAAAGCTGAGCTTGCTCCTATCTCATGACCCTCAGACAAGTGCTTGTCATTGTGGCCCTCTGTCGTTCTGGTCTCCGTTGCCGTTTTGAGAGAACACCTGAGTCTAGCAAAGGGTAGCACATTTGACACAGGACCTCCCTCAGAACTTGCACTCCCTGCACTCGTCAGTATCCTACCCAACCCCCCAGGGGCCTCGTCAAACAGAATCTATACTGACCCAAACCGCGAGCTTTACCACTCCACCCCTTTTTGCCAAGATACCAATAAGTCTCTTCCCCCAGGGCTTCGAGAAAGCAACTCACAAACCTCTTTAAGTAAAGGGAGAGCAGCAAATAAGGCTTCTCGTACATACTGCCTACTGGATTCGTAGACACACCACGCAGTTTGGAGCCAATTACCACCCTGTCGTTCCACGTCCACATGGGTCCAGTTGAAAGGTCGCGACCTTTGACACCATTCTTTCGCAGAGGCAATATTGTAGCCTATGAGGCTCATCCGAGGCGCGATCATTGCTGGTTGAAAACTTTACCCAATACCCCGCCAGGATGACTTGAAATACAGTCAGCCTTGGCAATTTTTGCCAGCTTCTTTTGAAGCTTATTGTGTTGTTGAAGAACAGGTCTCGTCCTTTTAAATAGTACTTCCTTTATTTAACACAGCTGATTCAGATCATCGACCCTTTTGGATCGCACTGCATGAGGTGAACGTGGAACAAAAGGAAAGTGCACCAAATGTGCAGAGCAGATGAACGAGCAGAGCAAGGAACGACGAGGATGGGATTCGAACCCACGCGTGCAGAGCACAATGGATTAGCAGTCCATCACCTTAACCACTCGGCCACCTCGTCACTTGTGCGAGAGCCTGACTGCTCTGTGGGCTCGGGTGGTTTTCATGAAGGACCTCTTAGCACTGTGATGTCGAAGCTCACCCTGGAAACCAAAGTATAGTTAATTTTTGTACATGTACGCTGAGATATGCCTACAGTTGAACACGTAGAATTTCAAAGCATATTCCATTTGTTTGAGCTTTCGAATGCAGAAGGTTAAACACTTGCGCTCTACAAAGTTTGAACTTTGTCCAGCACCTGCTGCATTTTTCATCATTTATGACTGATGTTCTTTGTACTCTTAAAAGCTGAGCTTGCTCCTATCTAATGACCCTCAGACAAGTGTTTGTCATTGTGGCCCTCTGTCGTTCTGGTCTCCGTTGCCGTTTTGAGAGAACACCTGAGTCTAGCAAAGGGTAGCACATTTGACACAGGACCTCCCTCAGAACTTGCACTCCCTGCACTCGTCAGTATCCTACCCAACCCCCCAGGGGCCTCGTAAAACAGAATCTATACTGACCCAAACCGCGAGCTTTACCACTCCACCCCTTTTTGCCAAGATACCAATAAGTCTCTTCCCCCAGGGCTTCGAGAAAGCAACTCACAAACCTCTTTAAGTAAAGGGAGAGCAGCAAATAAGGCTTCTCGTACATACTGCCTACTGGATTCGTAGACACACCACGCAGTTTGGAGCCAATTACCACCCTGTCGTTCCACGTCCACATGGGTCCAGTTGAAAGGTCGCGACCTTTGACATCATTCTTTCGCAGAGGCAATATTGTAGCCTATGAGGCTCATCCGAGGCGCGATCATTGCTGGTTGAAAACTTTACCCAATACCCCGCCAGGATGACTTGAAATACAGTCAGCCTTGGCAATTTTTGCCAGCTTCTTTTGAAGCTTATTGTGTTGTTGAAGAACAGGTCTCATCCTTTTAAATAGTACTTCCTTTATTTAACACAGCTGATTCAGATCATCGACCCTTTTGGATCGCACTGCATGAGGTGAACGTGGAACAAAAGGAAAGTGCACCAAATGTGCAGAGCAGATGAACGAGTAGAGCAAGGAACGACGAGGATGGGATTCCAACCCACGCGTGCAGAGCACAATGGATTAGCAGTCATTCGACTTAACCACTCGGCCACCTCGTCACTTGTGCAAGTGCCTGACTGCTCTCTGGGCTCGGGTGGTTTTCATGAAGGACCTCTTAGCACTGTGATGTCGAAGCTCACCCTGGAAACCAAAGTATAGTTAATTTTTGTACATGTATGCTGAGATATGCCTACAGTTGAACACGTAGAATTTCAAAGCATATTCCATTTGTTTGAGCTTTCGAATGCAGAAGGTTAAACACTTGCGCTCTAGAAAGTTTGAACTTTGTCCAGCACCTGCTGCATTTTTCATCATTTATGACTGATGTTCTTTGTACTCTTAAAAGCTGAGCTTGCTCCTATCTCATGACCCTCAGACAAGTGTTTGTCATTGTGGCCCTCTGTCGTTCTGGTCTCCGTTGCCGTTTTGAGAGAACACCTGAGTCTAGCAAAGGGTAGCACATTTGACACAGGACCTCCCTCAGAACTTGCACTCCCTGCACTCGTCAGTATCCTACCCAACCCCCCAGGGGCCTCGTAAAACAGAATCTATACTGACCCAAACCGCGAGCTTTACCACTCCACCCCTTTTTGCCAAGATACCAATAAGTCTCTTCCCCCAGGGCTTCGAGAAAGCAACTCACAAACCTCTTTAAGTAAAGGGAGAGCAGCAAATAAGGCTTCTCGTACATACTGCCTACTGGATTCGTAGACACACCACGCAGTTTGGAGCCAATTACCACCCTGTCGTTCCACGTCCACATGGGTCCAGTTGAAAGGTCGCGACCTTTGACACCATTCTTTCGCAGAGGCAATATTGTAGCCTATGAGGCTCATCCGAGGCGCGATCATTGCTGGTTGAAAACTTTACCCAATACCCCGCCAGGATGACTTGAAATACAGTCAGCCTTGGCAATTTTTGCCAGCTTCTTTTGAAGCTTATTGTGTTGTTGAAGAACAGGTCTCGTCCTTTTAAATAGTACTTCCTTTATTTAACACAGCTGATTCAGATCATCGACCCTTTTGGATCGCACTGCATGAGGTGAACGTGGAACAAAAGGAAAGTGCACCAAATGTGCAGAGCAGATGAACGAGCAGAGCAAGGAACGACGAGGATGGGATTCGAACCCACGCGTGCAGAGCACAATGGATTAGCAGTCCATCACCTTAACCACTCGGCCACCTCGTCACTTGTGCGAGAGCCTGACTGCTCTGTGGGCTCGGGTGGTTTTCATGAAGGACCTCTTAGCACTGTGATGTCGAAGCTCACCCTGGAAACCAAAGTATAGTTAATTTTTGTACATGTACGCTGAGATATGCCTACAGTTGAACACGTAGAATTTCAAAGCATATTCCATTTGTTTGAGCTTTCGAATGCAGAAGGTTAAACACTTGCGCTCTACAAAGTTTGAACTTTGTCCAGCACCTGCTGCATTTTTCATCATTTATGACTGATGTTCTTTGTACTCTTAAAAGCTGAGCTTGCTCCTATCTAATGACCCTCAGACAAGTGTTTGTCATTGTGGCCCTCTGTCGTTCTGGTCTCCGTTGCCGTTTTGAGAGAACACCTGAGTCTAGCAAAGGGTAGCACATTTGACACAGGACCTCCCTCAGAACTTGCACTCCCTGCACTCGTCAGTATCCTACCCAACCCCCCAGGGGCCTCGTAAAACAGAATCTATACTGACCCAAACCGCGAGCTTTACCACTCCACCCCTTTTTGCCAAGATACCAATAAGTCTCTTCCCCCAGGGCTTCGAGAAAGCAACTCACAAACCTCTTTAAGTAAAGGGAGAGCAGCAAATAAGGCTTCTCGTACATACTGCCTACTGGATTCGTAGACACACCACGCAGTTTGGAGCCAATTACCACCCTGTCGTTCCACGTCCACATGGGTCCAGTTGAAAGGTCGCGACCTTTGACATCATTCTTTCGCAGAGGCAATATTGTAGCCTATGAGGCTCATCCGAGGCGCGATCATTGCTGGTTGAAAACTTTACCCAATACCCCGCCAGGATGACTTGAAATACAGTCAGCCTTGGCAATTTTTGCCAGCTTCTTTTGAAGCTTATTGTGTTGTTGAAGAACAGGTCTCATCCTTTTAAATAGTACTTCCTTTATTTAACACAGCTGATTCAGATCATCGACCCTTTTGGATCGCACTGCATGAGGTGAACGTGGAACAAAAGGAAAGTGCACCAAATGTGCAGAGCAGATGAACGAGTAGAGCAAGGAACGACGAGGATGGGATTCCAACCCACGCGTGCAGAGCACAATGGATTAGCAGTCATTCGACTTAACCACTCGGCCACCTCGTCACTTGTGCAAGTGCCTGACTGCTCTCTGGGCTCGGGTGGTTTTCATGAAGGACCTCTTAGCACTGTGATGTCGAAGCTCACCCTGGAAACCAAAGTATAGTTAATTTTTGTACATGTATGCTGAGATATGCCTACAGTTGAACACGTAGAATTTCAAAGCATATTCCATTTGTTTGAGCTTTCGAATGCAGAAGGTTAAACACTTGCGCTCTAGAAAGTTTGAACTTTGTCCAGCACCTGCTGCATTTTTCATCATTTATGACTGATGTTCTTTGTACTCTTAAAAGCTGAGCTTGCTCCTATCTCATGACCCTCAGACAAGTGTTTGTCATTGTGGCCCTCTGTCGTTCTGGTCTCCGTTGCCGTTTTGAGAGAACACCTGAGTCTAGCAAAGGGTAGCACATTTGACACAGGACCTCCCTCAGAACTTGCACTCCCTGCACTCGTCAGTATCCTACCCAACCCCCCAGGGGCCTCGTAAAACAGAATCTATACTGACCCAAACCGCGAGCTTTACCACTCCACCCCTTTTTGCCAAGATACCAATAAGTCTCTTCCCCCAGGGCTTCAAGAAAGCAACTCACAAACCTCTTTAAGTAAAGGGAGAGCAGCAAATAAGGCTTCTCGTACATACTGCCTACTGGATTCGTAGACACACCACGCAGTTTGGAGCCAATTACCACCCTGTCGTTCCACGTCCACATGGGTCCAGTTGAAAGGTCGCGACCTTTGACACCATTCTTTCGCAGAGGCAATATTGTAGCCTATGAGGCTCATCCGAGGCGCGATCATTGCTGGTTGAAAACTTTACCCAATACCCCGCCAGGATGACTTGAAATACAGTCAGCCTTGGCAATTTTTGCCAGCTTCTTTTGAAGCTTATTGTGTTGTCGAAGAACAGGTCTCGTCCTTTTAAATAGTACTTCCTTTATTTAACACAGCTGATTCAGATCATCGACCCTTTTGGATCGCACTGCATGAGGTGAACGTGGAACAAAAGGAAAGTGCACCAAATGTGCAGAGCAGATGAACGAGCAGAGCAATGAACGACGAGGATGGGATTCGAACCCACGCGTGCAGAGCACAATGGATTAGCAGTCCATCGCCTTAACCACTCGGCCACCTCGTCACTTGTGCGAGTGCCTGACTGCTCTCTGGGCTCGGGTGGTTTTCATGAAGGACCTCAGCACTGTGATGTCGAAGCTCACCCTGGAAACCAAAGTATAGTTAATTTTTGTACATGTACGCTGAGATATGCCTACAGTTGAACACGTAGAATTTCAAAGCATATTCCATTTGTTTGAGCTTTCGAATGCAGAAGGTTAAACACTTGCGCTCTAGAAAGTTTGAACTTTGTCCAGCACCTGCTGCATTTTTCATCATTTATGACTGATGTTCTTTGTACTCTTAAAAGCTGAGCTTGCTCCTATCTCATGACCCTCAGACAAGTGCTTGTCATTGTGGCCCTCTGTCGTTCTGGTCTCCGTTGCCGTTTTGAGAGAACACCTGAGTCTAGCAAAGGGTAGCACATTTGACACAGGACCTCCCTCAGAACTTGCACTCCCTGCACTCGTCAGTATCCTACCCAACCCCCCAGGGGCCTCGTCAAACAGAATCTATACTGACCCAAACCGCGAGCTTTACCACTCCACCCCTTTTTGCCAAGATACCAATAAGTCTCTTCCCCCAGGGCTTCGAGAAAGCAACTCACAAACCTCTTTAAGTAAAGGGAGAGCAGCAAATAAGGCTTCTCGTACATACTGCCTACTGGATTCGTAGACACACCACGC